>NC_056744.1:1776192068-1776492068 GCF_019279795.1 Protopterus annectens | reverse complement strand
AATGAAGAAGAAAGGTGGCGGTATAGCCATTATCTATAAATCTAACCTACAAATTACCCGTTTTAATGAACTTCCATTAACAGGCCCCAAAACTGAAATTTTATCAATCAAGCTACAGATTAACAACAATAAAGCAATCTATCTAATTTGTATGTACCTTCCCCCTGGTAATAATACCCAGACTCTAGAAGACCTACTCAGTTCTCTTTCTAACCAACTACCCCAAGAAACCATAATACTTGGCGATTTCAACATTGATTGGAAAACCTGTGCAGCCCAGCAACCTACTAACCATATTAATCTCCATGGCTATTCACAATTAATAACAACTACAACTAGAATCCATAAACCAAATAAGAAAGAAACAATTCTGGACTGGATTCTAATTAATAACCCCCCCCAGCAACTATACTCCAGGAACACTTCCTGACAGTATTAGTGATCACATACTTACATATGTTATCAGACAAAAATTGAATATTCCTAATATGCATAAACTAAGAAGATGCCGCTCAAAAAGATTTTTCAACCCTGATAACTTCCTTGCTGAATTACAGGCATGTGACTGGTCACCTTTATCACACCTCGAACTTAATGAAGCAGTTACCTATTTTAACACTACGTTTCTGCAAATCCTTGATTATCATGCTCCATTCCACTCTACCAGGATAAGAGCCAAAACTGCCCCTTGGCTAACAAAGCAAACAAAAGAAAAAATGATCCTTAGAAATAAAATCTGGGCTAAATGGAGAGCTACCAAATGTCCATCTGATCATCTCCTCTATAAACAGTTAAGAAATACTACCAAGAAAGATACTCTTAGAGACAAAAAGGAATTTTATCTTCATCTTCAAAAAACTACTCAAAATACCCCTCAAAAATTTTGGTCAGATGTTAATAAACTTCTTAAACCAGGACATTCTCCTACTCCTATCCCTTTAGGATTTAACCTTAACAGCTCTACTCAGATCCCAGATGCCTTTAATAACTACTTTACAGAAGCTATTCTAACCCTAGCCAACTCATTACCGACACCTACTGCATCTCTCCAGCCTCTACTAAAGCCTTTCAAATCCAACCTGTCTCATCGTCTATTATATATAAGCTTCTCTTAAAACTAAAACCTTGTACCCCATCTGCTGACCAACTCCCATCTGAATACTTACAAATTGCTGCAAAAGCTATTTATCACCCAATATCTATTCTGATTAATAGGACCATCTCTGAAAGAAAAATCCCTACCATTTGGAAAATATCTCACATAATTCCCCTACATAAAGGGGGCCCTTCTTCTGAACTATCCCACTATCGCCCTATTGCCTTACTGTCCCCATTAGCTAAGATAATGGAAAGGTGCATACACAAACAATTTCTTAACTACCTTCTTCAAAACAAACTTCTAGCTGACTGTCAACATGGTTTCAGGCCTCACCATAGCACTACAACTGCCCTTCTTTCCTTTGCTGACTCCATCAATAATAATCGAAACAATAATTGTTTCTCTTCTGCACTATTTATAGACCTATCAAAAGCTTTTGATATGGTTAACCATAACATACTTCTTGAAAAACTCAACCTCCTCTCTCTAAGCTCACATTCTTTACAGTGGTTTAGAAGCTATCTCGAAAACAGGCAACAAGCAGTGCTTTGGGAGAACAACCTATCATCCTTACTCCCAGTAAATGTTGGTGTTCCACAAGGATCTATCCTCGGACCCCTTCTTTTCTCATTATTTATTAATGACCTTTATTTGAATGTGACACAAGCGACCTGCATCCAATATGCTGATGACTCGACGTTGATCTGTTCTGCTACAAATGTTTCCTCTCTCCAGTCCATCACCCAAACAGCCTTTCATAACGTTGAAAAATGGTTTACGCAGCACTGCCTCATCCTTAACCCCAAAAAAACAAAGCTTCTTCTCTTTACTCCTACTAATAAATCTCCTACACCATTCTTCACTATCTCCTCAAATAATTCTACCTGTATTAACCCCGATAATACCACTCGACTATTAGGTGTAACCATTGACAACCATCTTAACTTTGATGACCAAATTAACACTACTATTAAAGCTGTTAATAAAAAAATTGGGACACTCTACAGAATTAAACCCTTCCTTAACCCAGCAGCTAGAAAAACCATTGCACAAACCCACCTGCTTTCCACCCTTTTTTATGCTTCAGCTATATATACTACACTATCTAAAAATAACATTAACAAACTCTCTACCTGCTATAATAGTATAGCTAGATTCATTAATGCTACTCCCCTCAGAACTCACCACTGTCACAACCTCAAACAACTAAATTGGCTAGAACTAAATAACCACTTACTCTACCAACAATTACTTGTCATTCATAAGACCCTTCATTTCCCTGATAATACTCTGAGCCTGGCTAAACTTATTTCTCCTTATAAGAACCTAGCCACACTTCGTTCTGCCAATAAGTTCCTAGTATCTATAACTAAATCAAACAATAAAGCTGGGGATGCGTTATTTTCAAATTCCATAGGTAAACACTGGAATCTACTCCCTCAAAAAATAGCTACTCTAGAGTCTACCTCTCTGTTCAAAAGACAAATCAAAGAACATCTTACATCTCAATGGCTATGTCCTTGTACCAATCCCGACTGAAAGTATGTCTCAATACGCCTTATTTTTCTTCCTGACCCCTTACTGAGCTCCTACCTGACACCTTCTAGCGTTGAGAGTTGAATCTTAAGGTATGCCTTCTATTATTTTAACTTTAGTATTTAGTTTTTATTTTTTTTGTAGAACTTGACTTACAAGTATTTAAATGTTATTGCTATTCTATCTTGTACCTTGTATAATTCTATAAAGAATAATTTTTTACTGTTAAAAATCACTGTGATTTTATCTGTACTGGAGCTTTTCTCCCCGGGCCTCTGCTGTAAACGGATATATGTCCAGTTAGACTAGCCCGGTCAACAAATGTAAAATAAAAAAAAAATAAAATAAAAATTTGATCACAGAGATTTATTATTCAGTTTGTCATTGTATTTACTTTGATGGGGGATAGCTGCATCTATTTCCATGTGCATAGCATTGGCACTAAAGGATTCTGCATAAGCAGTAGGGTCATCAGTTTGGAAGGGGATTGTGCATTTAGCCAGTTCATCACGCAGTTTTAATAGATTAGAAGGTTATTTCAGAAAAAGGCAGAGAAACAAAACAGCAGTTGTTATTCTGTTAATAATTTACCACTGATGAGAAATGAAAAGTCAGTTTTTGGCTCTTCTCAGTATCTTAAAGCCACAACCCCCCCCGAGAGCAGAACATTATTCATGTGTACTAACCAGAACCCTACACATTACGGTGCAAACACCGTTTCCCTAAAAATACCACCAAGTAAGACACACACATGCAAACGTACAAATACCCGTGCGCAGCAACACATACAAACATACAAATACCCAAGCATAGTAACACATACAAACGTACAAATACCCAAGCACAACAACACATACAAACATACAAATACCCAAGCACAGCAACACATGCAAATGTACAAATACCCAAGCACAGCAACACATGCAAACGTACAACTACCCAAGCACAGCAACACATACAAACGTACAAATACCCAAGCACAGCAACACATACAAATGTATAAATACCCAAACACAGCAACACATACAAATGTACAAATACCCAAGCACAGTAACAAACATGAACGTACAAATACCCAAGCACAGCAAGACACACGAACGTACAAATACCCAAGCACAGCAACACATGCAAATGTACAAATACCCAAGCACAACAACACATGCAAACGTACAAATACCCAAGCACAGCAACACACATGAACATACAAATACCCAAGCACAGCAACACATGCAAATGTGCAAATACCCAAACACAGCAACATATACAAACGTACAAATACCCAAGCACAGCAACACATGCAAACGTACAAATACCTAAGCACAGCAACACGTGCAAACTCACAAATACCCAAGCACAGCAACACATGCAAACTTACAAATACCCAAGCACAGCAACATATACAAATGTACAAATACCCAAGCACAGCAACACATGCAAACGTCAAAATACCCAAGCACAGCAACACATGCAAACGCACAAATACCCAAGCACAGCAACACATGCAAATGTACAAATACCCAAGCACAGCAACACATGCAAATGTACAAATACCCAAGCACAGCAACATATATAAACGTACAAATACCCAAGCACAGCAACACACACTAACGTACAAATACCCAAGCACAGCAACACACACTAACGTACAAATACCCAAGCACAGCAACACATGCTAACGTCAAAATACCCAAGCACAGCAACACATGCAAATGTACAAATACCCGAGCACAGCAACACATACAAACGTGCAAATACCCAAGCACAGCAACACATACAAACGTACAAGTACCCAAGCACAGCAACACATTTTTCCTCTTCCTTATCCCTTGCTGGATACCTTAACCAACAAACACTTGCATACATACACACAACCCCCAGTACCAAAACATCTGTGACAAGTAAACTTTTCAGCATTATCAGTCACTCATACATACGTCACATTCAGCTTTGCACACATCAGTGATTGTCAGCAAAGCATGCATTCGATGAATTCTCACAGTGGCAAATCCACTGCCAAACAGAAAATTTGCTAAAACTAAAGCACATGTGTGTGTGTATATATATATGTTTGTGTTGTACATCATTTTCTCGATCGCAGCTTGTGCAATTTACAGTTGTGAGAAAGTGGTTTTATTGATTGTATAAAAGGTTAATTAAAAGGGAGTGTTTTTATCTGATGAAGTCCATTCAGGACGAAAACGCTGGGATTTGGAAGGCGTTCATTTGCATAACTGTTCGTGGTGTGTGGTTTTATCAACTGTAAGAAAAGGAATAAAGCTGATGATATGATAGTAAACCATATATATAATACATGTATATATGCATAGACATACACAGTTTAGTGTAGCCAATCAACTCCAATGTTTTTACAAGGAGGAAGCTGGAAAACCTGGTGGGGGCAAACATATAGCGTGGAAGAATTTCAAAGATTCAGAAACCTGAAATCAAAGACTGATCCCCAAACTTTGGAGCTATGAGGCAGACGTCTTACCATGGTGACACTATTGCTTTGTAGTGCTGCACCATATGTTTTGGAATTGACTGAGATTACCCTGCAAGTCCAGCCTGTAGTCAGCTGTACTCTGCACCTACCATATGGATGTCTAGCCGCCATAAATCAGATTCATGAGGCAAGTGAGACACCTGTCTGTGTGTGTGTATGTATGTGTGTGCAGAGGATAAAGCCTAAGGGATAAGTGTATTGAGATCTGAGGAGTCGTCACAGTGAAAGACATGGTCAGTCAGGGGAAACTAAGAATAAAAAGAACAGCCATTTAAAGACCACCCATGCGCTACGGGTTTGTGAACAAAATTGAAGTGTGACATTTAAATGGAGGGGGTCTGTTATTTTTAATGGAGTGTTGTTTGTGATAACTAGTATGTTGTAGAGTTTGGGCATTTGCTTACCTTGTTGTTTCTTCCTTGCAGTATTAAACAAGTAGAGAAGGCAAATGAAGCCTTGGCAGTTGACATCCTGATGGTCACAGATGAACTCTTCAGGTAACTTTATAAAATATTTTGTGCTTAGTTTTCTATTCCTAATTTGCTAATTCACACTTATTTTTATTTTATTTATTTATTTATTTTATTTTACATTTGTTAACCGGGCTAGTCCAACTGGATACAAGTCCATTTTCAGTGGAGGCCCGAGGAGAAAAGCTCCACTAACTACTACTTAACAAGATAAAAAATATACAAAAACTTACACAATAAAAATAAGAATAAAAATAAAAATGAAAAATAAAAACAATGTCATAGGTTAATTACAGGCTATATCAGAAACTGATTTCTATGTGAGGCAAAGCAGAAGTCTAGGTTAGATAAAAATGCTAGGTTAAGGTGTGTTATTCAAAGACATCAGTATTTAGGTTAAGAAATATGAATGAATAAAGAGGGATAGAGAGATGGATTAATAAGAGGGAAAGTTAAGTAAGCTGGAGAAATGATGAAGAAGGCCAGGTGAAGAGTAAAGAGGGGAAGCAGGGTGAGTGAGAAAGGTTACCCAGGGTCGTTACAGGAGCATAGCCTGTGGTTGTTTAGGTAGAGTCTTAGATTGGATTTAAATAGTGGAATAGAAGTCAGTGTTGTGAGGTCTGGTGGAAGTTGATTCCAAATTTTGCCAATTGAGTTGGAAAATATAGAATCTCCTGCTACATTGTTTGATTTAGAAGTTTTTATCAGTGTTTTGTTGAAGGAACGGAGATGCCTCATATTGTGATAGGGTGTTATGAGTGTAGAGAGCATTGGTGTGTTTTCAGGGTGATAAAGGACTTTATGTGCAATAGTGAGTTGGTAGTATTGTATGAGGTGGGGTAATTCCAGCCAACCTAGTTTTAAAAGATTCAAACAGTGGTGAGTTTTATATGGAGAGGCAGTGGCAAATCTGGCTATGTTGTTGTATGACATGGCTAGTTTCTTGAGGTTGTACTTTGAAAGGTTAGTGTATATAGAAGAAGCATATAATAGGGTAGAGATTAAGTGGGTTCTAGCTATGATAGTTCTAGCTTCAGGTGTTAAGAAAGATTTGATTCTATATAGAGATCCAAGTTTCCTGTTAGTTGATTTTATGGTGGAGTTGATATGAAAGTCAAATTTTAGTTGGTTGTCGATGGTAATACCCAATAGTTTAGTTGTTTGGTCTGGAGCAATAAGTGTGCCATTGTTAGATGTAAGTGTGAAGTCAATAGGGGGAGATAGTTGAGTGGGTGGAAAGATCAGTAGTTTGGTTTTCTTGGGGTTTAGGAGGAGGCAGTGGTTGGAGAACCATTGTTCGATGGTGGTGAAGGTGTTTTGTGTTAGCAGGTGAAGTTCAGTCTGGGTTTTGGCGGAGCAAATGATGGTTGTATCATCAGCATATTGAATACAAGTAGATAGAGGAGTGGCTAGATGCAGATCATTTATAAAAATGGAAAATAGAAGAGGACCTAGGATGGATCCTTGAGGGACTCCTATGGAGGTGGGGAGAAGATCAGAGAGATGGTTATCCCAGAGAATTGCCTGTTTGCGATTTTCAAGATAGGATGAAAACCAACTCAAGGCCTTGTTGTCAAGAGAGAGGGACTTTAAGCGGTGTAGGAGAAGTTGATGGTTAACCATGTCAAAGGCTTTTGACAGGTCTACAAAGAAAGCGGAGGAAGGAGTGTTATTGTTGCGATTTATGTTGATAGAGTCAATGAAGGATAGTAGGGCGGTGGTAGTACTATGGAATGGGCGAAACCCATGTTGACAGCTAGCTAGGAGATTGTTGCTTAACAGGTGATTTAGTAGCTGTTTGTGTACACATTTCTCCATTATTTTTGCAAGAGGAGATAGTTGTGCTATAGGGCGGAAATTAGAATACTCCAAAGAGTCACCTCCTTTGAAGAGTGGGATAATGTGTGAGATTTTCCAGGTTGAAGGGATAGTATATTCTTTTATAGTCCTGTTAATTAATAGAGAGATGGGATAAGCTATTGCCTTGGCACCTAGTTGGAGATATTCTGCAGGTAATTTGTCGGCTGAAGGGGTTGTTGGCTTGAGTTTTGAAGTAGGGATAAAATGTAGGAGGTAGGTATGGGTTGGATGTGAAATGGGGGTGGGGGAGTAGAGCTAGGCATGGATAGTTTAGAGGTATCAGGGCTTTGTTGGTTTGCTAGCTTTTGAATGGCTGAAGTGAAGAAGGTGTTAAAGGCATTAGCTATTTCTGTGGGGGAGTTGGAGTTGGAGTCTGATGGTTTTGGAGTGGCAGCTTTACCAGGGGATAAGAGAGTATTAATAGCGGTCCAAAATTTTTGTGGTTGGTGGAGGGAAGATTGTTGTAATTGAGTGTAGTAGTTTCTTATATCCTGAAGTATGGCTTGTTTTGTTATATTTCTTTTTTGTTTAAAAGAGAGATGATCAGTTAAATTTTTAGTGGTATGCCATTTTTTCCAAGCTTTGTTTCTATTAAGAATTAGTTGCCTAGTTTTGTTAGAGAGCCATTGTGCTGTCTTAGCTTTCATACGAATGGAGCAAGGGAGCATGATGTTCTAGGATGGTGAGAAAGGTATTATTGAAGTGATTAACAGCTTCATCTATTGGGAGGGATTTTAGAGGTGACCAGTTAATTTGCATAAGTTCATTGTGAAACAGGGTAGGGTCAAAATTCTTTTTGCAACGTGTTATTCGAACTTGAGCTGGGATAGATAAGCTGGTTTTATGCCTGATGATATAGGTTAGGGAGTGATCACTGAGATCAACTGGAAGAGTACCTGTTGTATATTGTAGTTGTGGACTATTTGTTAAGATCCAATCAAGTACAGTTTCTTTGTTACTCTGTTTGTTAGTTCTTGTAGGGATGTTTATGTGTTGAGTGAAGCCATGCAGATTAATAAAAGTAGGTGGATTATTATGTTCGCATAAGTTCCAATCAATATTTAGGTCTCCTAAGAGTATTGTTTCTTGGTGGAGATTCAAAGAAAGCCAGTTTAGTAGGTCTTCTAATATTATAGTGTTATTGCCTGGGGGAATATAGGTACAGATAATATTTATGGTTTTGTGAGGATTGATTTGAAGTTTTGAGATAATTAATTCTGCATGTGTGTTTGTTAAAAGGGAATGATTTGTTATGCTTAATTGTAGGCCTATTTTATAGAGTATAGCTACTCCGCCACCTTTTTTGCTTAAGCGGTCTTGTCTCAGGATGTTATATCCTGGGGGGACAATTTCATTGTCTTTTATTGTTGGTTTGAGCCATGTTTCAGTTAGACAGAGAATGTCGAACTGCTGGACATCTAGTAGAGCATGAATATGTGATATTTTGTTGCAGATGCTACGTATATTAAGTTGGGCTATAGAGAGTGATTTAGGAGGTTTAGTAGGTGGAGTTAGCTTTGGATTTGCTATTTTGCAATTGGTTGAAAATGGAGATAGTTTAGGGCCTGGGTTGGGGTGTATGTCTCCATGTGTCAGTGAGCTAATTAAGAAAAGGTTGTAGAATTGTGATTGTTTGAACTGGTAAATATCACACTTTTTGGAGTGATAAGTGGAGTATTTGGTGTGGGAGAGACGGTGGTATTTTGGTAGTAGATATGAGGTGTTATAGATGACATTGAAATTATTATTGCAAGTAGGAGGGGGGGTAGTTAGGGTATATTTGTTTGGGATAGTGAAAGTAGTGGATGAGTTGTGTTCATAGGAGGTAGAGAGATAGGTGGTTGTTAGGGTAGTGATGAGAATTAGTAGTAGGGTGGGGTGATGTTGGATAGACATGTTAAGTTGGTTCTAAGTGAGTGATGTAACAGGATGAGGCCAGACAACTAAGGTAGGAAGAGATGGGTGGGGACAAAGTATGGTGGAGGTGGGAACAGGAAGTTGTGGTAAGTGGCTGTGAGAGATGGGGGGAGTGGTTAGTTAGAGATAAATGTAGAGGTTCCAGGGGCGGGTGGGATTTGGGGGCAGGGAGGGGAGAGGAGTGAGCCAAGAGGCTTAACGGAGTAGACACAAAGGAGTAGTAGTGCACAGGAAACAATCAGGAAAGAAGGAGAACCAGTAGGTAAGGTTGTGCAGATAAGAAAGAAGCAAGTTCAGTGGAACTATATCTAGGTGTGAGTGTACAGTTGTTTAGTAGCTAGTAAGGGTATGAAGGGAGATTTGTCAGGGGCCAAGGGGAGAAAGAAGAGCGGTCATGGGCGAGGAGGTTCAGGAACAAGAAGAGAGGTATAGGGGAGTTACAGAGCAAGTGAAAAGGGAGCCAACAGAAGGTTAGAGGATGCCACCTAGTGTCCAGTAGGTAGATTCACAGTTGAGCAGGTCAGGAGTGAGAGAAAGAAGGAAAATAGTAGGAGACAGAAATAGTGTAGAAGTTGCAGGACATAAAACTAATAAAGGATGCTTTGGGCCCTTAGTAAGTAGGGGTTTGGGAAGGCCTGCAATTAGGAAAGTAGGTATTGACTGCTGCTAGTCCTAGGCAGGTAGCTAGACCAGAAAGTTAGGGTTCAGAGGTTTAGGTTAAGCATATACAGGTAACATACTTTTAAAGACTGGTTTAGATGTAACCCACGTAGTTTGCAAGGTTGGGTTTGGTGGACACAATATCAGGTTTTCCAGCAAGGCAGAGTCACTTGTGAAGGAGGTTTCAGATACCAGAAAGGCTCTAGCGGAAATCTTAGGGAAAGAGAGGAAGATGGTAAGGCAAAACAGATACAGTTATTAGAGAGCAGTAATAGAAACCTAGCATATTAGTGTCAATCAAATGAATACTTAATACATTTGTATCTATCTTGTGAATCTAACTAGAAAATCCAACAATAAATAGACATAGAATAGTTAAAGCATACAATTTGTTTGATTCAAGTTAGGCAAAATACCAGTAAACTGGAATAAATGCAGTGTAAATATCATTCAAGGTACAACATGTCGCTACTAGTAAAATGTAAAAACAAGGAGCAAGCAAGTGGTATAAGTTATTTATAAGCAGTCTCTGTGCTTTTGCAGTAATTTTTATTTTCAACCTGATTGGTTTTGTTTTGCTTGTTGGGATCGTTATGTTGTTTTTTTTTCTCTATTTCATACATGCATGCATAGTACTCTGCGTTTTATATATGTTTATCAGTTTGCATTGTTTCTTTTTTGTGTTGTCTTGATATTGTGTATAACACTACTGTATTATTCTTCTTGAGAAATAATCTTTCCTGTGTTAATAGATACTTGACATGTTTCAGTGTGACTGGAATTATTGGATGTCCCCCCTATGCTGCAGCAGCTGGAATTAAAGACCTGCATTGGCAATTTACTCCACCATTTCATACAGTTTAACTCAATTGTTTGGTTTCTTTGCCTGCTTGTAGTTTTTAAAACTTTTATTTCCTTTCATTGGAGTCAAAGGAAGGTAAAGCCCACCTACTTGTTTTTTTTTAAACTCAACTTCTCACATACTTTGCAGAGAAGTTCGTCTCCACCTACATGACATATCATAGACACAGTTAAATCTGTAGTTTACCCTGTCAGGTACTGCTGTCAGTCTTAGATGGGTAATTAATCCTGCTAATGGCAGGAACACAGCAGCTGATTAAAAAAAGACAAAAAGCTGTGGAATCGTTTCCACTGTTTTATGGCAGAGAGGAGGAGAACTTAACACTCCCCTTTCATAACAAAACAAAGCAATTGGATCAGTCAGGGGTTTAAAGGCAATTGTCATCTCTTCTGACAAATTTACGTAAGCAGCAACCCAATATTGAAATTCTAAGCTTTAAATGTCATTTATAATAGTTTGTGTTAAGATAACTTAAGAGTAGTAGCAAATATTTCTGTGACATTTAGAGAAAAGTCAGTAAATATTTTTTCTTGTAAAGTATAAATGCACTTACCATTTTCAAGCCCCCCCCCCCACACACACACACACACGCCAGAACTGCAGAAAGAGAGTCAGGTGGCAACCCTATCAACTAGGTGCACTGATACTATTCATAAAAAAGGTATTTTATGCTTTGTGTAACATCCTTCCAGAGGGGGATGTATATCTGGTACATGCAGATCCATTGTAAGAGATTCCCACTGACTTTGAGTCAGTCATTGCATTGTCAGAGAGCAACCCTAGTATACAGCTGAATTTACTTTAACATACATTTACTATGTGCCCTTGCATTAAGAACATTAAGAAAAAGAAATCAGAAGTACTTACCTGTGTTTAAATGCATACACACACACACGCTTTTGTACACATGTACTTTATATACATACACATATACAGATACACATACACAAACACTACATATATGCATGTGTGTGTGTGCAATGTGTATGCATACAATGAATTATTCATAATAAACATAGTATAGTTAAACATTATTAATGTATACATTCTAGTAAATGTTGCTCAATGATTTACTTGGTCACTGTCGCACATTGGCTATGTGTTCCACATGTAATCTTGGTCAGAGTCTTTCTGTCAGTATTTTTTTCTTTGTATTGATAAGGGGTAAGGATGGTGGCCTAATGGGTAAGGTGTTTGTCTTACAAACACAAAGTGCAAGGTTTGAGTCTCACAAAGGGATTATAGGGCTAAAATAAAATGCAGTTAGCGGCAGTAACTAAAGTAATCCTTTCAGTTGGGAGGTGGCCTAATGGTTAAGGTGTTTGGTTTTACAAACACAAGAGTTGGGTGAGAGTCTCACAAGATAATTGGCTAAGCTTAAAATGGCTCACAAGGGCAGTTAGCTTAGTACTAATCTATGAATCTATGAATCTATGAATCTATAATAATTATTATCTTTGCCAGTGTATTATGTTGTGGCTGAAAAGGGTCCTGGGACCAGTTCACTTTCCTGGTTACCAAAGTATAAATAAATATGAAATATAAAAAAGGAGGAGGAACATGACAGAAATAATTGAGGAACTAATAAAGCACATTTTAGTGTAGGGTGGCCGCAGTGGTGCAGTGGTTAGTGTTGCCACCTCACAGCAAGAGGTTCTCCGGTTCGATCCTCGGCTGGGGTACCTACTGTGCAGAGTCTGCATGTCCTCCCTGTGGTCGCGTGGGTTTCCTCCAGGTGCTCCGGTTTCCTCCCACATCCCAAAGACATGCTGTAGGTGGATTTGACACACTAAATTGGCCCTAGGCATGAGTGGCTGCATGTGCCTTCTGTGGAAGGTTGGGCGCCGGGCTGGCAACTCAACACCGTAAAACTCCACTGCCAATCATGAGCAGACAGGTGATCCACTGTGGCAACCCCTAACCAGGAAAAGCAAGAAGAAGAAGATCATTTATTAGAGAGAAAAATCCTCCCACTGAAGGCATTAGGAAGTAGCAGACAGACTAAGTTTAGAATCCTACTACTTGTCACTTGTAAATGTACAGCAAGGATTATTTACTGCAGTGAGAGTTTTCACACCTCAGTATGAGAGTGTGGGGGAGGGTTTATCAGGTTTGTTAGGACGACAAAAGACTCCTCTTACAAAAAACTGTTTATCTTTTGCTGCAAGTAGCTAACATCTAGTTATAGCATAGAACAAGCTCTGGCAGATAGATAAATGAGGCTCAGTCAGGTAAACAGAGAAGTAGCTCTTTTACAGAGGGTGTATTTAGATGACTGTGCTTCACAGTCCTGCCATTATATTTTAATGGCATAAGAAAACAGCACCACTTCCTTATGTCTGGCATGAGTCATATAAAGAGGACTTGAAATGTATTCTGGGAAGAAGGAAGGAAGGAAAGCAAGAACGTAAGATCACATTACCAAGGCAGGCCCCATCATCCGCCATTTTGAGAGAAACTCATTAAAATTGTAAAAGAACCACTTGGAGTGATTTTGAGGCATTAAAATAGCTCAAAAACAAAGATACAATGAAAAACATATGTTTTTTGAGTTCAAAGGTGGCGTCTTCCTTTAAGCTATGGTACTCACCTATAGTGCTGAACAGTACCTGTCCTGTAAAATTCCAAATCAGTCCATTCAGATTTAGTAGTTTAGAAATTAATCTGTCCAGAATCTTGCTTTCTTCCTTACTGAAGCTAAGAAGGCATCAGCATCACCCCCCCCTTTTCTCATTTTGTACATGGGATCTGAATGTTGCATCAACCATGACCGTCATCTAAAGCCAATGTAAGCACTGCCAAGGTGGCTAGCCGTACTGCATACATTCCTCCATTCCACATGAACACACACCTACAGTTGATTTAGAGTGACCAGTCCACCTACTGCATGTCATTAGAATGTGGAAGGAAACTGGACCACTCAGAGAAAACCCATGTGAACACATGAACAAAAGAGCCACCCAGGAGGTTCTGCAAAACTAAAAAGGACTCTGATGTTATTTCAGATTATTTTTTTATTCCAGAGAAGATGCCGAATCTCAGGCCTGTTCTTGGCTTAAATGGGAGTATTACCTTCATCTCCCAAGAATCATTTGATATATTTGCAGTTCAGTCCTTCTTCACTGTATTTTCCAGAGGATAGATCTTCACAATCCTTACCTGCACATAACGATCAGGAAGTGACTATCACATTATGTCTGAAGAGGTCCTGGTCATGTCAAAGCAGACTGTACCCTTCAGGCTTCCGTCTGCATCAGTTTGCCGTTCCTGTTGTAACTTATAACTTTGGTGTGATTGACTGTCTGCAAACAGCACGTATTCAGCTGGATAAGAGAACAACATGCTTCATGTCTGTCATATATGTATGGATAAGAGAACAACGTGCTTCATGTCTGTCATATATGTATGGATAAGAGAACAACGTGCTTCATGTCTGTCATATATGTATGGATAAGAGAACAACGTGCTTCATGTCTGTCATATATGTATGGATAAGAGAACAACGTGCTTCATGTCTGTCATATATGTATGGATAAGAGAACAACGTGCTTCATGTCTGTCATATATGTATGGATAAGAGAACAACGTGCTTCATGTCTGTCATATATGTATGGATAAGAGAACAACGTGCTTCATGTCTGTCATATATGTATGGATAAGAGAACAACGTGCTTCATGTCTGTCATATATGTATGGATAAGAGAACAACGTGCTTCATGTCTGTCATATATGTATGGATAAGAGAACAACGTGCTTCATGTCTGTCATATATGTATGGATAAGAGAACAACGTGCTTCATGTCTGTCATATATGTATGGATAAGAAAACAACGTGCTTCATGTCTGTCATATATGTATGGATAAGAGAACGACGTGCTTCATGTCTGTCATATGTATGGATAAGAGAACAACGTGCTTCATGTCTGTCATATATGTATGTTTAAGAGAACAACGTGCTTCATGTCTGTCATTTATGTATAGATAAGAGAACAACGTGCTTCATGTCTGTCATATATGTATGGATAAGAGAACAACATGCTTCATGTCTGTCATATATGTATGGATAAGAGAACAACGTGCTTCATGTCTGTCATATATGTATGGATAAGAGAACAACGTGCTTCATGTCTGTCATATATGTATGGATAAGAGAACAACGTGCTTCATGTCTGTCATATATGTATGGATAAGAGAACAACGTGCTTCATGTCTGTCATATATGTATGGATAAGAGAACAACGTGCTTCATGTCTGTCATATATGTATGGATAAAGAGAACAACGTGCTTCATGTCTGTCATATATGTATGGATAAGAGAACAACGTGCTTCATGTCTGTCATATATGTATGGATAAGAGAACAACGTGCTTCATGTCTGTCATATATGTATGGATAAAAGAACAACGTGCTTCATGTCTGTCATATATGTATGGATAAGAGAACAATGTGCTTCATGTCTGTCATATATGTATGGATAAGAGAACAACGTGCTTCATGTCTGTCATATATGTAAAAACAAATGCATACCAAGAGTATACACCCCTCTGTCTGAAGAGAGGTATGGACCCCCCTCAAAACTTACTCCTTACTGGAATTGTGGGGCTGCATACATATTTGCTGAGCTCATCAGATCCAAACATACTGAAAAGTTTAAAGTATGAATTGAAGAAAGCTAAGGGGACGTATTTTGTTAGTTCAGCAGAAGCATTTCAGAAAAGAGTGATAATGGAAATCAAAGCAGAAGCAGACAACGATCAGGCAACGTCTGAAAGTGGCACAAACGAACGAGTAGTAATAAAAGAACAAAAACGATCAGACAGCGTCTGAAAGTGGCACAAACGAACGAGTAGAAATAAAAGAACCTAACGATCAGACAGCGTCTGAAAGTGGCACAAACGAACGAGTAGAAATAAAAGAACAAAAACGAACGAGTAGAAATAAAAGAACCTAACAATCAGACAGCGCCTGAAAGTGGCACAAATGAACGAGTAGAAATAAAAGAACAAAAACGATCAGACAGCGTCTGAAAGTGGCACAAACGAATGAGTAGAAATAAAAGAACCTAACGATCAGACAGCATCTGAAAGTGGCACAAACGAACGAGTAGAAATAAAAGAACCTAAAGACATGAAAAGACAATTAGAAAAGCCACAACTATAGTGGCCAGTGTAGAAAACTCCTAGGACAACCACATGTTAATCAAGGTTTACTATCAAAAGCTGGAATGTGTTTGATCGAATGTCAGTTCAAGGAAAGTGCACAATCCTGAACTGAAATCGTACGAGCTTTGTAAGTACAAATGTACAGCATGATTCTTTTAACTTCTCCAGATCTTTTGGGGTTTCTAATACCATGCTGGAAATGGACCCCATTCCTACGTCAAAGTACGATTAAAGTTCATGAAATTAGTATTGTTTCACTCTTTGATGTCAGCCAGTAGTGCTCTTTGCAGCACCCTCAATGTGCCCAGTAATGACTCCTCCCGCAATTCGTATGGAGTTACACATATTGGTAGCATATCTAAATAGAATTGTAGAATCTGTTTTATAAGACTTGTTGTTCCTACTACTATTGGAACTGTCTGGGTGTCTTTCTTGCACATTGTTCTCATTTCTATCTGCAGATCCTGATATTTTATGAGTTTGTGTCGTTCTACACAGGACACTGTAGTCACTGGTTGTGGTGATTTCAGTGATCAATGCTACTTTTGTTTTCTTTGCTTGGACCACTATATCCGGTTTTCTAGCATATATCTTTTGAACTGCTGGTAATGGATAATCCCATGTGATGTAGACTTCATTTTCTGTGATGCTTTGTGGCACATGTTTCCAGTGTTTTTCAGCAACTTCAGTCAACAGTCTTGCCACATTATTATGCCTTTCAGTATACAGTCCTTCTGCCATTAGTATGTCACAACTAGCAACGAGGTGTGGAACTGTTTCCAATTCGGTTTTACAAAACCTACATTTGTGTTTGTGTGAGTCTCCCACATGCTCAATAGACTTTGTAAACCAATGTGTACGCAGCCCACTATCTTGGGCCGCCAATATTAACCTGTCATCCCTTGGTTTGAATTCGACTCTCCTCAACCATTCCTTTGTTCATTCCTGATCAACATGAGGTTCTTCCAGTAGTTTTCTATGCTTGCAACTATATTTATGCATTTTCCACATTTCTTGCCTTCTCATCTGGTTCTTCGCCATATAGTCTTTCTTTTGTTTTTTGGCACATTCAGTTGCTGCCTGATTTTTAACACCTTTATTTGATTTACATTCCTGCTTGACGCCGATAAGCTTGTGCTAGATTCAGCAGAGAAGTCATCTTATTATTATTCTCCTCATGTTTCAAAACTTTCACTATGTTTTGGTCTTGTGAGGTCAGCAGATATGTGTGGAGTTCCACGATTGCAGATCTATACATATAATCATTTTCAAGGAGGCCTATCCCTCCTTCAGAACGGGGAATATATAATCTTGGTATGCGCTGATTTTGATATATCATTCGGTGAGCATGAAGCATCCGTCTTGTTTTCCTATCTAATCTAGCCAACACATTTTGGGGCCAGTCAATCACTCCAAAACTGTAAGTTAGGACAGGAAGAGCAAATTGGTTTATAGCCTGGATTTTGTTCCTAGATGTCAGTGCTGTTTTCAGGATTAATTTAAGTCTTCTGAAGTATTCCTTACTACGTTTTATCTGCATTTGTTGGTGTTTTATTGTTGATCATTCATCATTTCCCAAATATTTATGCACTCATTCTTGCTCAAGTTCATTTATGTCATATTCTTGTCCCAAACTGATGTTTTCCGGGTGTTTCAGTTTTCCTGCTTTAAAGGTTGCTTTTGCACATTTATCAAGCCAAATGACATTCTTATATCATCTGAAAAAGTTTTGACAACTTGCAGTTGTGCTTTCAGTTCCTCATCTGATGATCTATACAGTTTTAAATCATCGACAAAGAGAAGATGAGAAGTCTTTACACTTTGTTGTTTTCTAGGAGCCAAATTATAGCCATGGCCTAAGCCGTTAAGTAGACCGCTTAATGGGGTAAGGGTAAGGCAGAATAGCAGCGGTGAGAGAGTCACCCTGGAATATCCCCCTTTGAATTTTTATCCCTGGGATAATAAATTGTCCTTTATCATGGCTTAATTGCAAAGTGGTCTGCCACTGTTTCATGGTCACTGTAATGTAGTCGATCAGTGTAGGATGTATCTTCTACATTTTTAAGAACTCTTTTTTTTATAGATTCTTCCCCTTTTTACAGTTCTCCACCGACTTTATTTAACAATAAATGATCCTTTGTTCCACATGACTTTCTTTTACTGCCCTTTTGTTCTACTGCCATAATTGATGTTTTTTTCTAAAGGACTATAAACTCTGTCGGTATCAATTCCCGTGTATACATCGTCGGAAGGCAAGTTATTGGTCTATACATTTTAGGATAGCTTGCAGGTTCACTATTAAGTAGGAACATTGCTTTTCATGTTGTTAACCAGGTTGGTGTCTGTTCAAGGTGCACATATAAGTAGTTCTTACTCATGGCTAAATCTTCATGCAAAGATGTTAATACTTTCAGTCAAAAGTTAGGTACTGCATCTGTGCCTGGGGTTTTCCATTTAGAGGCTTTTCTTAACTTTGTTTCAATCTCTCTGCCTGTTACTTCATCCCATTTCATGTCCTGTACCTTTAAACCTCTTATTCTTTATTTAACTTCTATCCATTTAGCATCTTTGTTATGTTCCATGGGAATACTTCTCCAAAATGTATCTATTTCTTCTTTTTTTTGGCGGTCTTTCAATTCCTTTTACCTTATTTATCAATTCTCTATAAAACTTTTTTAGGTCATCAATAAATTGCTTATTTTGTATTTTCCCTTATATTTACCTTTGTATCTTTTCAGTTTTTCCACCTCTGCTGAAATTTTTAGTTTATTTACGAAAGTGCATGATTGATCCTGGTCTGTTCTAATACTGTGCATTGCTTTTATCACATCTATCTTTCTTAATATTTTTGTTGATCTGTTCCCTCTTCTATAGTCTTCTAACAGTGACACTTCTTGTCTTAATTGCTTTACAGTTTTCTTTATTCGATACTTCCATGATGATATTTGATTTCTCCCCTTCCTTTCCCTCACTACCCTGTGTTCTTGTGTTAGAACTTTGTAAGTTATTAATTTAGCTGCACAGTAATGTATCCTATTTACTTCTGTTATATTGCATGGATCTATGTGAACAGTCCTAATTACTGTGTTCATTTAGGTTCATAGGTAGACTATCTGCCCGAGGGGATTTATAAGCATAGCCAGAGTGTGTCAGCTTTCACTACCCCATTGATTAATTAACTGATCCTCTGTTAAACAGAGCCAATGAAGTGATCCCAGGGGTGTATTTTCTGTTACCCATCCACTCGTCAAGGTTTCTCCTGAAGAGTGCTAGTGAGGGGCTCTGCCTGATGTAATTTGGAATTTTGTTCCAAAGCATGGGGAGTCTCTGTCACAGGATTCTATACCTCCAGCATGTTCTATTTAGTGTTGTGGTGAGGTTTAACTCACTAGAGCAAGTGGCTCGCAGTGACTTGGATTTCTTTAGGTGGAGCATGTCCATCAATTCTGAGTTGGACATGGCTTTGTAAGTCAGGCAGAGATCACCTCTGAGTAAGCGATATGCCACTGAGTACAGCCGGAGTTTTTTTCAGTCTGGCTACATAGGACATATGTTTGAGGCCAGTAATCCTCTTGATGAGGTACTTTTGTGGTCTTTCCAACTGTGGGAAGTATCTTGTGAGGTACATCCCAAATGAGGCATTGTACTCTATGATGGGTCTAATGAGTGACAAGTAGAGGGGCACTATAACCTCTTTATTTCTAGATGCGAACCCTTTAGTAATTAGATGGACCACATAGAAAGATTTTCTAACTACTTTGGCAATATGATTGTCAAAGGAGAGATTACTGTCTACCTGGGACTCCAGATCTCTTATTACATCTTCTGTATTAAGAGGGCTGCCACCTATGTGGTAATTCGTGGGTGTTTTGTTTTTCTCTAACGGGATGACTATGCATTTTTTGGCATTTAGCTTGAGGCCATGATTTTGACACCAGGTGTCCATCTCAGAAAGTCCCTTTTGGAGGATGTCCTTGTCAGCCGGAGAGTCAATTATGGCTCCCAGTTTGCAGTCAATGGCGAACTTGGTTAGCCATAGTCCTCCTGTGCTTGCCTGTACTTCTGAGAAGTATATGCCAAATAGTAGGGGTCCCAGGACCGAACCTTGCGGGACACCACTTGTGACTGGTTTAGAGTCGAACCTGGAGCCTGCTATTCTTAACGTGTGAGTTCTGTCTGTAAGCCAGTTGGCAACCCATCTCATGACGTAGGGGTTTATGTTCAGGCTGGTGAGTTTTTCTGTAATACCCAAGTGAGGAATGGTGTCGAAAGCCTTGGCAAGGTCAAGTTAGGCTGTGTGAACCACCTTTCCCTCGTCTATGGCCTTGGTGATGGTCTCGAAGAAGTCAACCAGGTTTAGTAGGCATGATCTGCCCTTAATACAGCCGAACTGGGTTCAGGTCAAGTGTTTGGAGGTTCCCAATGTCTTTATTAATGAGTTCTGTGATGATGTGCTCCATAGCCTTGCAGACCAGGCTAGTCAGGCTTATGGGCGATAGTTACCAGGGTCAGTTGTGGCCCCTCCTTTGTGGAGAGGAATAACCGTTGCTGTGTGCCATTCTATGGGCACATAGCCTGTGGACAGGATGAGTTTGAACAGCATGTTTAGGTGGGGGGTTAGTTTGTTCTGTAGTTCGTGCAAGATGCAGCCTGTGACACCATCTGGTCCCATTGATGCTGTGTTTTTGGCTTTTGAAAGGGCTGTTTTCACCTGTGAGCCTGTGATTTTTGGGACACTACACTTTTCTGGTATTGTTGTGGGCCCTTTTGGAGGTGAGAGGGGGGTGAAGTTTGCACTGAATCTATCTGCCAGGATGTTGGCAATATCAATAGGTTGGGTCTATATTATAATACCGAAAATCCTTTTAAGCGAACACGAAAACAGTGACAGGTATTGCGCAAAACACGATAATGTTGAACGTACTAAACTGCGAGATCCAAAAAGTCGAAGTGTCTTGGTTGGCCTGTCTGCGGTACAGCTCCGTAAGGTTAGTGTGCGATAGTTATGGACCTTAGGGTTAGGGTGCGGGTTAAGGATAAGGTAAGTGCATAGATAAGTAATGTATGTAAGGTTTAGTGTAGGGTTAGAATTAGCATTTTGTTAAATGTATGTGTGTGGATTATTTGTTTTGTTTTGGTATATCGCTGTAGGGTAAGTGTGCAATAGTTACAAACCTTAGGGTTAGGGTGCGGGTTAGTGTAAGTGCATAGATAGTAATGTATGTAAGGTTTAGTGTAGGGTTAGCCGTAGGGTTTTGGTGCTTTACTTTAGAAGTGGGGTTTTGGTTAGTCTATGTATGTGGTTTATTTATTTTGTTTGGGTAGGCAGTATGTAGTGGGAGGTGGAGTTGGCTGACTATGGGGATTCAATATTTTGTATTTCGCGGTTTAGTACGTTCGGCATATTCGCGGTTCGCGCAATACATGTCAGTGTTTTCGTGTTCGCTTAAAGGGATTTTCGCTATTATAATATAGACCCCAGTAGGTTCAGTATATTTTGTGCTATTTTGCACTAGTTCAGTGCATATCTGCGAGTTGCCACTTAGATTCTTAACATAGCTAAAGAAGGCTTTGTGGTTATCTTCTGAATCCTTGGCTATTTTTCTTTCGAAGTTAGCCTTGGATGATTTCATGAGGGACCTCATTTTCTTACTGATACTGATCAGGGATGTCTTTCCTTCTTGGGATTTGCTTTTTTTCTGAACTAGTTTCCTCCTTCTATTGTATAGCCTGTTTATTGCAGGGGTCCACCAAACTGGTTTTCTTCTCTTAGAGGAGTGAGTCTTGGTTTTGCTAGGGATGGCACAATCCATGCATCCTTGTAGGTGCTCATAGAGTGCATTTGTAAAGGTTTCTGCATCTTGGGCAGCGTTATCCTTTAGCGTGGGGGGCTGTGAAACTTACCACCTCTGTCTTAAGTAAGGTGAAGTTTGTTTTAGAAAAGTTTTTTACTGTGGTTTCCTTAGTTGGGGGTGGTTGTGGGGTGTGGACATCCAGAGTGATTAGTTTATGGTCTGATCTAACCAGTGACAGGTTGACCTCTGGTGTGGAACACCTGTCGCCCATGTTGGTGATGACTAGGTCCAATATGTTTTCACCTCTGGTAAGGGGGGTTTACCAGCTAATCCAGGGCGTTTGAGCTGATGAATTCCAGGAAGTGCTGGGCCTGTACTCGAGAAGTTTTCCCAGTGAATGGTAGGGTAATTGAAATCGCCCAATATCAGGGTGTTTGGTAGGACCTTCATGTTTTCCAGTGCCTCTAGAAAGGTGGAGTTGTGGTCCTGGGTCATGGAGGGTGATCTGTGGCAGGCCACAGTTGGCATTGCAGATTTGCCCGATGTTAGTTGCACATGGATGATTTCAGAGGTATCATGCTACGCCACTAACCTGGAGGTGTAGGTATCCATGATGAATATGGATACACCCCCTCCTTTTGTGTTTCGGTCCATGTTCTGTGGCCGAAACATGTGGTATGAGTCGTAGCCTGGTAGTTCTGGGGTGCTCTCTGGAGCCTTGAACCAGGTTTCAGTTACTGCACAGATGTCAATGTTCTCCATACTGAGGAGTGCTTCGAGCACGTGCATTTTGAGATTTAAACTCCTGGCGTTGAGTAGCATAACCCTCAGTTTTTTTTAATTGTGCTGTTTACGGAGGTGGGTTTGACTTTTGAGCCTTGCCTAAAAAATGCACTATGGGGGCAGCAAGAGCCTTGACCAGTATTTGAAAGCCTAGGGGTGACAGGTGCAAGCCATCTCTTGCGAAGCAATGCGGCTTTTCGAGCATGTCGTCCCAGTCTGACAGACACTGGATCCCTTTGAATGACACCAGAAGCTTAGCCAGTTGTTGAAATTGATCATTTTTTCTTTATACTGAGGTATCATTCTTGGTGAGGGCAGGATGCTACTCAGGGTCAGGGTCATACCAGCCTGGGCTACATGATCAGAGAGCTCTTCCATGTGTCTTTTCATGTAGTCCAGGGAGGTATGTCTCAGGTCATTCACACCAACATAAATAATGACAGAGTCATATTTGTACTTGTTCTGGAGTGACCTGAGTGCTTGTTTTATGTGGCGGATTCTGGCTCCCGACAGGCAGCTAACAGTAACCTTCTGCTTGTCCAGCCTAGTGATTGGGACATCAGTGTGCCTGACTATAGAGTCACCTATTACTAGTGTGTTAGGTATGTTATTTCGCCTTAAGGGCTGTGATTGTGCGGCACACTGATTTTGTGTTTTATGTGTTGTCTGGTTTGTGACAGGAAGTGCAGGTTGTTTGGGTGTCTGCTTTGGAGGTCTCTGATGCTTTTGCAGGTTTTTATTTAGAGCCTCCAAGTATGATTTTGTGTATTTATGTGTTTTTTTTGCCAGTGCTGTTTTAGTAGGTCTGTGTACTGCTGGAGTTGTGGTGCAATTGTTAACCTTCTCCACTTGACTGTCTGTTCCATTCTTGGGTGGAGACAGCTTAGCTTCCAGTTTTGCTGTATAATTGCATCTCTCACATATGTTAGTGTTTTGTGGTAGGAGGAGAGGGTTGTCTGTGTACATGAGGCAGTTTTAACATTGCCTCAGGATACCTAGATTCACCAGCTGGACTGGAGAGTGCACCTGAAGTTGCCCTTTGGTCATTCCTGAATAGTAGGGTGAGCTGCTTAGTCGTTTGGTTGGTGAGGGGTGAATAAAGAGCCTTGCCCTGCTGGGCAATCAGTGTCAGGGTATATTAGTGCTTGCTATTAGGTCTGAGCAAGTGCTGGGCTGTAAGATGCTTTTTGAGTGCTTAGGTTGAGAGCTAGACTAGTTTCAAGGGAAAAACTGAAGAGGAGACTTAGTGGAGCCGGGAATAATTTAACCATAGCTAACAAGCACTGCCCGGTGCGCAAAACCGTGCAAACGCGGTTTTTATAGTAGGGAAATGAAATAGAAATTAGCCCAAAATGGCCAATAAACTACTAACTTCTGTGCTGGAACCACTCCTCCAGGGACAGATAGGTTGCTTAAAGCTCCCCTCTCTCACAGGTGAACAGAGAAACTTCCTTCTATCCAAGTAAGGTATGGACAACTCAGAAACTAGTATCACAGCCCTGAATTCAGCACCAGCCTGAAAACTGGACTATACTAGCTTAGAAAGGTGGGAAACAAGGAATTTTTCTTGTTTGTTTTGTTGAAACGATAAGGCGAAACCAGTAAAAAAATACACTTAAAACACCTACAAACGATCAGAAAAGGCTATCACACTTTAGTGTGTAGCCTACAACAGTTAAATTTTTTAAACAAAAAACAACTTTTTAAAAGTGCAGGCAGTCAAATAAGTACAATATTTGAAAAAAACAAGCTTTTAAATCACAATAAATGCTGGAAAATCTGCGTTTAGGCAGAAAACAGTTAAGTACAGCAAGAAAGTACAGAAAACTGATACTTAATCACTCCAACGTCTCTCTCCTAAGCTTGAAGGCTTGTATCAGTTTAAGGCTTTCTAGTGCTACTCAGTAGGTTAGTTACAGGAAATATGGGAAACAAGCGCAGATGTGGTCTTTTAAGCCAGAAAGTTGAAAGAGATGGACAAACTGTCCAAATGGTCAATAAACTACAATTTCTGGGCCAAGAACCTCTCCTTGTGGTAAACAGGCTACCTAGTGCTTACCATGCTCACTGATAAGCTAAAAGGCTTTCCTCCATCAAAGAAAGGCTTGCGGGTTTCAGAAACTTATCAACAGTCCTGGATACCGCAACTCTGTATCTGGACTAGGCTAGTTACAGGAAAGGTGGGGAAACAAGCGCAAGTGCGGCTTTTAAACCAGAACATTGAAAGAGATGGAAAAAAACTGCCCAAATGACCAATAGCTACAATTTCTGGGCCAGGAACCACTCCTCTTGTGGTAGATAGGCTGCCTAATGCTTACCACTTCCACTGATAATCTAGAAGGCTTCCTTCCAACACAGAAAGGTTTGGGGGGCTCAGAAGCTTACAAAGAGTCCTGGAATACAGCAAACCTGTACCTGGACTAGACTAGTTACAGGAAAGGTGGGGAACAAGTACAAACGTAGTTTTTTAAGCCAGCAAGTTGAAAGAGATGGAAAACTGCCCAAACGGCCAAATAAACTACAATTTCTGGGCCAAAACTCACTCTTCACCTGGAGGATAGGCTACCTAGTGCTTACCACTCCCACTGATAAGCTAGAAGGCTTTCCTCCAACACAGAGAGGCTTGGGGGCTCAGAAGTTTACTAACAATCCTGGATACAGCAACTCTGTAACCAGACTAGGCTAGTTATAGGAAAGGCGGGAAACAGGCACAAGTGCGGCTTTCAAACCGGAAAGTTGAAAGAGAGGGAAAAAAAAACTGCTCAAACAGCCAATAGCTACAATTTCTGGGCGAGGGACCAGTCATCTTGTGGTAGATAGTCTACCTGATGCTTACCACTCCCACTCCCACTGATAAGCTAGAAGGCTTCCCTCCAACACGGAAAGGCTTGGGAGGCTCAGAAGCTTACAAAGAGTCCTGGATACAGCAAATCTGTACCTGGACTAGACTAGTAACAGGAAAGGCAGGAAACAAGTGCAAACACAGCTTTTTAAATCAGAAGGTTGAAAGAGATGGAAAAGCTTCCCAAACAGCCAATAAACTATAATTTCTGGGCCAGAAACTGCTCCTCCTGTGGTAGATAGGTTACCTAGTGCTTACCATTCCCACTGATACGCTAGAAGGCTTCTCTCCAACACAGTAGGGCTTGGAGGGTTCAGAAGCTTACCAACAGTCCTGGATACAGCAAATCTGTACCTGGATTACACTATATAGGAAAGGTGGGTACCAAACACAAAACGGGCTTTTAACCAGAAAGTAGAAAGAGATGGAAAAACTGCCCAAACGGCCAGTGAACTACAATTTCAGGGCCAAAACCCACTCTTCCCGTGTTAGATAGGCTACCTAGTGCTTGCCACTTCCACTGATAAGCTAGAAGGCTTCCCTCCAACACAGAAAGGCATGGGGGGCTCAGAAGCTTACCAACAGTCCTAGATACAGCAAGTCTGTATCTAGATTTGAGTAGTTACAGGAAAGGCAGGAAACAAGCTTAGAATTTTTTTTTTGTTTTGTACAGAAAAGCAGCTAAAACTGCAGTAAATACAATTCAAATTGTAGTGCAGGCCAGCACACCCGAGCGTATAGCAACACTACGACAAATACAGTTCAAATAGGTGCAATTAAATTAACAAATGACTAAAAAACAAGTGCAGAAGACAGTAAATTAGAAGGCTACTAACAAGCAGTAATAATTGCAGAGTAAGTGACTGAACAGATAACAGCACACAAAAGAGCAATTAAGACAGTTACAGTAAGAGCTGATGAATAAGATATATATTTTTTTTTTTTTTTGGGGGGGGGGGGCAGAGCAGGATTAAGAGGCTACAGGGGTTGCCCTTCCCAAATGCTCTCTTTGTACCCAGTAGGAGTGCCTGAAATCAGAATATGATCTCACTGCACTCAGTTGAGTGAGTAAATGAGATGGGCCCAGAAGGAGTATCCAAATATAAATCTACAAGAGGGGCGAGCAGTTTCATAGCCACCAACATTAATACCAAAACAAGAACAGGGAGGGTAGGTGGGGAACTAACTGTAGAGAGACAGCCACAACTTCAGTTGAGGTAATATTCAGTGAAAAACACAAATACATTAAATAAAGTACTATATGCAAAAGAGCAGATAAAAGTGTACTTAAAGTCACTTATATGTCCAGCTGATTTCAGGTAGATGTTAGCCAGCCAAAGCTCTGATATTAAGCAAAGATAACTCAAAATGTACCACAAGACAGGATGTCAATGATGAGCCGAAACTACCCCCCACTTCTATCAATGGCTGCACAGAAATTCTAAAAAGTACTCTGGAGAGAAACAGCCACAGCTTCAGTTGTTTTTATCAGACTTCTGACTTTTTTTTTTTTTTTTACCTTCTGCAGTCTGTTTCTTTCATTGATCTTGATATATCTGTCTATATCTTAAATCAAGCAACTCTTTCTTAGCTCATTTTCTTCCAAACTGAGGGCACACCCCTTGTTTTCAAATTCCTGCGGGCATTCTATAGAAAGTTCTATAGCATCTTCCTGTGGCACCTTCTCTTCAATTTCATCCTGTACCATCTGTTGCTCTGTCATATAGGAACTCACTGGCCTATCACTTCTCAACACTAACTGCATCAGAGTTTCCAGTTTCCTGTTCCTTTCCTTACTGTCTAGCTTCAAGTGAACATTTATACTGGTGCCCTGTGGAGGGTTCCAAATTATCTTCATATGGCACCTGACCAATTACTTCCTGTTCCACTGGTTTCCCCTCTGTTTTGGTAATTCTCAGGCATATGTACCAGGAACTTTGAAATGAACAAGTACCTTACAATAACTTGGCTTTACACGTTTTTGAGAAAGACATAGAAAGGGATGTGTAAGTTATATGACTGGAAAAATGCAGCAGTTCTGTAATCTAAGGATGAGTTCACTGCTGTTGATTCCTTGATTAAGAATACTGAATTGGTGATTAAGAATGCGGATAAAGGTAGGGGCGTTGTTGTTATGAGTAGTAGTGTTATCGTGAGAAAATGTCCTTGATGTTATAAGGTGAGGAATATGTTATTATTACAATGGGTGAAAGTAACCTGCTCTGATTTCCCTATCAGTGCTACATTATTTCAAGATAACTCAATACTACACATTTATAAGTTTCACATACCAGCACCTTACACTACAAAAATATCATTTAGATCTAACATGGAAATTATACACACTATAAAAAATATACGATCTATCACAAAGAGACTACTTAGATCAGGAGACATGCAACCTAGGGCAACTTAACACCCTTCTATCAGTCAAACAAAACTCTTACCTATTGATTCTTAACATCAGCACCAGGAGTATATCTAAGAAACTTCCTGATCACTATGCATTTATAACCTGCTACTCCCCGGACATACTAACCATTACTGAGACCTGGCTAAAACCTTGTACACAAAATGAAGAAATCCTTCCTTCTGCTTTGACTTCTGCCTCTAATACTGCGCTGTTCAAAAACTCTCTCAAATATCACTTTATGAATACCTGGCTATGTCCATGTATTACTTAACTTTCATTGCAGATACCACCATAGACTGTTTCCTTTCCCATTTTACTTAATGTATATATGCTACAGTCTCAAGAATCTTTCTTATATTTCAAATATTATATAACTGCATCCTTTTGCCAAATTGATGCTTTACTGTATTTATGTCTCAAAATGTTGTATATATGATTGTATTCTTATCAAGTGTTAAATATTTTTTGCTTATGTTAATTACTGTGGAGCTTTTCTCCCCGGGCCTCTGCTGTAAATGTAAATGTGTCGGACTATTCCGGTAAACAAATGTAAAATAAAATAAATAAAGTTTATGTGAAGTCATATGTGCATGCTTGATCCAGGATGGTTAAATGATAAGTTATTTAATTATTTATTTGTTAAAACTATTCAAATTTGTATGATTTATGGTATACCGAAGCTGCACAAATCGGAAACAAATCCACCTATTTGTAAGGCAAACACCTTAACCATTAGGCCACCCTCCCAACCCTTGAGACCTATTGTTTCCGTGAGAGGTTGGGTAACGAAGCCCATTTCTAAGATTTTGGAGAAGCAGCTAAGACCCCTGCTAGATAAGACCACCACAATTTTAAAGGATACTAATATGTTTTTAAAATCGTTCTATGATTGGACCCATGAGAGTCTTGCTGGTGAAACTTACTTCATTATATTAGATGTAGATTCATTATATTAGATGTAGATTAATTATTTACGGTTATCCCCACAATTATGGTATAGATAGCGTGAAAGCATTTTTGTTGAGTTTTTCTAACTGTGATTCAGAGAAAATAACTTTAATTTAACTTTAACTGTTAAAACTTGTTTTGGAAAATAATGTTTTCATGTTTCAGACTAAACTTAGGTTAAAGGTGTAGCGATGGGTAAGTCCGTTGCGACTACATATGCAAATATTGTTATGTATATGTGGGAGAAAAAATATATACTATCTACACAAAATCGATTTAAGAACCACATTTGTTTCTATAAGCTCTTTGTGGATGACCTGTTTGCCATATGGAAAGGGAATGTTATAGTCTTTCATGATTTTATTGAGTGCATAAATATGATGACTTCATTTTTAAAATTTAAATATGCGATTTCCTCTAGCAATATTACATCTCTTGATATATTATTACGTAAGGATAGTTTAGGAAACATTCAGACAGAATTGTATAGAAAGACTGTTAAAAGAAATACTTATTTACATCATAGTAGCATGCATCCACCATTTGTTTTTAGGAATATTGTCAAGAGCCAGATGCAGAGGGTAGCTAGGCTTAATGTCACAGATGTTACTATGATAAAGCAACTCAATAAAATGACTAAAGATTTTATTGATCGAGGCTACTCTAAGAAGGAAGTTATGGTAACCTGTGATTCCGTGAAACAACAGCGAGACAGTAATGATAGTCAACCACTATTTGGTGACAATTATGAGCCAAATGTTGGCGACTAATAAATCAGCGTCCTTGTGTGTTTTCCAGTGCCTTATTTTTTTTTTATCTTTTATATAACGCTAATATTACGCTATTTTATATTTGAATGAATTCATCGCTATCACAAGTGTATTGAGATGAAATCTGCTTCCCTTTAACCAGGGAGTCTGTCTAATCATATTTATTTTTCCTGCATCCAGTTTTATTCCTGTACAGTTCAGATCTTGATCCTTGCTGTCAGTAATAAATGTTCCTACAATCACATAACCCTTGGTTCTGTTTGATTGTGCCAGAAGCTTTTCAATATTCAATTGCCAGGAAGCCTAAGAATGGAAGAAGGAGGCTCATCACACTGTAGGACTGGTAGGAGAGTCATTCTCAGGCAAGAGTTTCAACACCTGGGACTTTCCATGGAGGATTGACTGGAGCTGAATTCTCCCAAAGGAAGGTTTCCACTGCTCATAGCCTTCTGGGTATCTGAGGGATAGGAATCCCCCTAATTGGTGGCAACTTAAGCCCATCCCAGAATTCTGTTTCTGCAGAGGATTTGAAGTCTGGGAGAAGTGCACCTCTTGCTTTCATAAGGATTTCTCCTCATCATATTTTCCCTACCTGATCACCCTGCTTTTGGGTCCATCCAGTCTAATTGTGGGTAGCAGCCCCTTTAGTTATCATTTTGCAGATCAGGAGTATTTTAGGCTAAAGCTTCACCACCCAGAGATTTCCCTCACTCCCTGCAGGACTGATTAGTCTTTGTTAAGGAGGAACCGTTGAGTGAGGCCAAGAGCAAGAGATCATCGTTGTTTGACTTTTTGTTTGGAGGTCTAGTCGTTTTAGGATCTCAGCCTTAGAAGACTGGTTCAGCAGTGGTGACAGGCCTGACAGACATTTCTTCCTTGCACACTGCTTTTGATGCTGGCATGGATGTGGCAGAGCCCCAATGTTGCACTTGTACAAGCCCGGAAGCAGTCGTGGTGTTGGAGGGGATGGCCATTTCTCTCCCTTCCCAGTCATCACCTCTGTAGAAAGTGGAGGTGGAGCTGAGAACGGAAGGCCTCAACTATTGTGTTTGATGGAGCTTCAGAGTCCTTGAATTCCTTACACTTCCTTTGGGGTGATGTCTTCTTTGGGGAGGCCCTGAAATGCCATTTTATGTAAACACCCGAGGTTAACTTTATACCTTTATGAGGGTCTTGGATGCTTTCCTACTTTCACAGAGACAGCATTTTTTACCACTTGGCCAGTTCACAGGGTGTCCTTAGAGGTGGAACAGGTTTGTGGTTTTCATTGCCAAGTTGAGATATCAGATCTTGAGCTATGCTGTCATCACCAGCTCAGGTGACAATTTCTGTTATTTCCTAGAGCTGTCATGGCACTCTTTAAGTGTAGTATCTGCATGTTATCTTTTCTTGACGGTGCCTGTGGGAGGTTCTGATGATCATCCATTTGGCCTGTAGACTTTTAGGTGCAGCAAATCTTTTGGCTAAGATGGCAGGATCAGCCCTATGCCTCTCTAGAATCTTATGACTAAGATGGTTCCTCCTAGGGTATGGGATGATCTAGGTGGCCTGCTACTAGACACTTCCATTGACAGAAGTAGGTATTTTATAGACAGAGTTGGCAGTTGTTGCTGAAAGCCTTCCTTAGTACTAGAAGAGCCCCTCCTCATTGGGGGAATCTATTGTCTTGCAATCTTGCAACTGTGTTCTTGCTCTTCCAGAAGAAAGAAGAGATATTACAAGTGCCATAGCTACGTAGCCAAGCATCCCCCTGCCTCTAATCTAGCTGAATATCTTTTCTTATTCAGCTGGATTTCTCTCCGTGACCCCAGCTGTTGCCGAGTTTCCGGGGAGTTGGGGGGTAGGGTGGACACTTTTCTTACTGCTTTTATTTGTACCAGCAATCAGAGAGTTGCTGCTTTTCCGTCCCTCTCTCACTAATCCTTATTTTATCTACACCATGATTCCTCAGAGGATGCCTTGCCATGGTAAAGATGTGAATAAGTCAAGACACAGTTACATGCTATCTGGATTGGAAGGACCATCTGCACATCCCCTTGTAGTACTCTGCTTAGGATTACTGGGGGGGGGGCATGGCTCTCCATTCTAGGCTGGGAGCATGCAGTCCCCATGCACCTTCCTTGGGAGGAGTTTTTTTATTTAGGCTTGACAGGCTCAGAGTGAGTATATATTATAGCTTTCCACTGTGTCCATGTTATTTTTTTGGCTGTTAGTGTTGCCCCATATCTTGAGGAACTTACTGTGCCATAGGTATTTAACTAAGGTCCTTGAGGGGCTGAGGCTAACCTTCCTTACATTCAAGCACTTCGATCTTTCATGCAGCGGTTTTCATATAAATCCAAGGCGGGTCTTGGGTGCTTGTTTATTTCCCTTAAATCTTTAGACCAGTACAACAGGATTTGGGAGTTTTTGATGATGGAATCAGTGTTCTGGGGCTTTGTTAGCAGTCTAATTAGGTGATTTCATTTTAGGCAAGGAGGCATAAAGCAGCCTTCTCCCCTTGTTGTGGAACACCCTCTCTTTTTTAATGTGGAATCCTGCAGCATGCAAGCCTGGTATCTGCAGCACTTGTTTTAATGTGGAATATTGCAGTGTGCAGGCCTGGTTTGTTTTAATGTGGAATCCTGCAGTGTGCAGGCCTGTTACCTGCAGCACTTGTCTTAATGTAGAATCCAGCAGTGTGCAGGCCTGGTATTTGCAGCACTTGTTTTAATGTGGAATCCTGCAGCATGCAGGCCTGGTAACTGCAGCACTTGTTTTAATGTGCAATCCTGGTACCTGCAGAACTTGTTTTAATGTGGAATCCTGCAGTGTGCAGGCCTGTTACCTGCAGCACTTGTTTTAATGTGGAATCCTGCAGTGTGCAGGCCTGGTACCTGCAGCACTTGTTTTAATGTGCAATCCTGGTACCTGCAGCACTTATTTTAATGTGGAATCCTGCAGTGTGCAGGCCTGTTACCTGCAGCACTTGTTTTAATGTGGAATCCTGCCGTGTACAGGCCTGTTACCTGCAGCACTTGTTTTAATGTGCAATCCCGGTACCTGCAGCACTTGTTTTAATGTGGAATCCTGCAGTGTGCAGGTCTGTTACCTGCAGCACTTGTTTCCATGTGGAATCCTGCAGCGTGCAGGCCTGGTACCTGCAGCACTTGTTTTAATGTGGAATCCTGCAGCGTGCAGGCCTGGTACCTGCAGCACATTTTTAATGTGGAATCCTGCAGCGTGCAGGCCTAGTACCTGCAGCACTTGCTTTAATGTGGAATCCTGCAGCGTGCAGGCCTGGAACCTGCAGCACTTGCTTTAATGTGGAATCCTGCAGTGTGCAGGTCTGGTACCTGCAGCACTTGTTTTAATGTGGAATTCTGCAGTGTGCAGGCCTGGTACCTGCAGCACTTGTTTTAATGTGCAATCCTGGTACCTGCAGCACTTGTTTTAATGTGGAATCCTGCAGTGTGCAGGCATGTTACCTGCAACACTTGTTTTAATGTGGAATAATCCTGCAGTGTGCAGGTCTGTTACCTGCAGTACTTGTTTTAATGTGGAATCATGCAGTGTGCAGGCCTGGTATTTACAACACTTGCTTTAATGTGGAATCCTGCAACGTGCAGGCCTGGTACCTGCAGCACTTGCTTTAATGTGGAATCCTGCAGCGTGCAGGCCTGGTACCTGCAGCACTTGTTTTAATGTGGAATCCTGCAGCGGCAGGCCTGATGCCTGCAGCACTTGTTTTAATGTGGAATCCTGCAGTGTGCATGCCTGGTACCTGCAGCCCTTGTTTTAATGTGGAATCCTGCAGCGTGCAGGCCATGTGCGTGCAGCACTTGTTTTAATGTGGAATCCTGCAGCGTGCAGGCCTTTTACCTGCAGCACTTGTTTTAATGTGGAATCCTGCAGTGTACAGGCCTGGTACCTGCAGCACTTTACCTGCAGCACTTGTTTTAACGTGGAATCATTCAGCATGCAGGCCTGATAGCTGCAGCAGTTGTTATGCTGCTGGCTGAAATCCTTGTATGAATGGCCTCCCAGCGTTGATGTTGCATCCCCTGCTGAAGAGGTGCATACTTGTGTCTATATTAGAGCTCACTCTTCGGGTACTGGTGCTGTTCAGAAACAAACCCTTTCTTTTTCTTGGGGAGATCATAGACTTCTGCCTGCCCTAATGAAAGGTGGAGTAATGGGGGAAGTTTGTCCTATTATGCTCACTCTGTGAATCAGCATTCCCATCTTTTGGCTGATTTTTTGTCTCATTGAAATGTTCAGGGACACAGCTGACCTTGCTCTCAGCCTCATTACTGATCAAGTGAAGGGGGCATACATCTCTTCTAACCTATAGCCAGCTTGGAAACCATATCTCCTTCTAGCTACAGGCACTCTTCTTCTATCGGTGTCTTTTTACTCCTTTTACTTTTGCAACCATGGTTAAGTCTTGGCTCAGACCCTTTTGACTAAATCTTGGCAGTGGATCTGTAAGCTTCTGAGAGGCCTTGTAGTAGTTCAAGCCGAAATTTTTTTCTCTGTGCAGATGGAAGGGAGCCATATGCCATCACTGTCAGCTTGTTCTGAGTGTCTGTAATGTTCTTTGATCTGTAGCTAGGCCTTGGTTCCACTTCAGGTGTAGGGATGATGGCTTGTCCTTGATCCTCAGTACTGAGGCCGGTTTGAGACACCAGATTGCTGCACCCAGTGAAGCACCCATATTAGGTCGGCTTCTTTCCATCCCTCGGCAGAGAGCTTTATTGTTTAGGGAATTGAAAAACTTGTCCAGCTGGCTTGCTCTGCTGCTGGATGTGTTGGTAATTGGGAAGAGTTGCATTTCACAGTGGCTGTGTTCCTTGTAGGGGTTCAGTACTGTGTGCTGTCCACAACTGCTTCCGAAGCCTTCTGCTCTTCTTCCCTGATCTCTTGTCCCCTACAGGTCTTTTCTTTTTCCATTTCATTGCAGGAGTTAGGAATGGAGAATTCCCCCTCAGTTCATTTGCTGTGAACATTTCTGGGGAGGCATTCCTCCAGTTTGTCTGTGCTGTGGGTTACAAAGACCACCATTTCAGTTTTGGAGGGGTGAGGGCTAACACCAGCATTCACTCTTGTAAGGTGGAGATTAAGGTTCTGCGCTTGGTAGAGTGTTCCAGCCACTGGACCTGGCAGCAGTCTGGATATAGCTACTTACTAAATGTGCCCATAGTAGCCTGGTCACTATGGCTCAGTGCTGGGACTAGAACATTCTATCTCTAGACTAATCTGCCATGTCTGTTGCAGTGGTGTGTGACCTTTTGGCTGTGCTTTCTGGTCCTGGCATGGTCCACTGGCTTTTTCTATTCCAGTGGCTTTAATTTGGTCTTTAAGGTTAGTTATAATGGGTATTTTTATAGGTTCATTGGTGAGTACTAAGCTAACAGCTTATTGGGGCACTTTTAAACTTAGCTGTGCAACCAAAGTGTATCTGACAAGTTTTGATAACCTATGGTTATTTTCAGAGTTATATGTATGCTAGGACTTTGGTGGTCAAGCATGCACAGGTTGCCTCTGTCCATTAAATTCATAGGTGCCAGATCAGGGGTGAATTTCCAGTTCCCCGTCCATTGATCCAAGTTACTCTTGAATTGGATTAGGAAGAAGTCTACTTCACATGGATGGGAACCCTGTTCTAGAGAAGGGGTAATCTCTGAAACACATACCTGTCCCTCCAGCATGTAGTATTTATGTCGTAGACAAGTTTTAGAGCCCTAGATTGTGTAATTCTGACGCAATTTGTGCTCAGAATATGCAGAATATCCATCAGAGCAGGGTCCGGAGATGCCTTGTACAGCAGGTTTAGATCACCCTTCAGCAGTCTATAGGAGACAGAGTCTATGAGATGATCTGCGTGGAGCATGTTGTTTATGTCCTGTATTCTTTTTATGAGGAACCTCTGTAGACACTTCAGTTGTTGTATGTGCCTGACCAGGTACATACCAAAGGTAGCATTTTACTCTCTGACTGGTCTGATGAGGGCCAAGTACAGTGAAACAATGACTTCCTTGGACCTAGATGCTGTACCCCTTCATTTATAAACTGTGCAGCTAGAATGATTTCTTTACTACCATAGACACATGATGGTCAAAGGCCAGATTACTGAATACATGTACCCCCAAATCCCTAACCACTGGGTCTGCTGTTACTGGTGCATTATCCCAGGGGTAGCTGTCTTCCCAAAAGATAGTATTATGCATTTCGTAGCACTGACTTTGACTCGGACACCAGTTATTTGTCTGTGTTAGCCTTTCTTGGAAGGCATTAGCATATTGAGGTGATTCTGTAACTGCATCTAGTTTGTAATTGTCTGATGTTGGCCTTGACTTCAAAGATTATGCCAAAAAGGATTGGACTTAGCACAGAGCCGTTATGGACTCTGCTAGTGACCAGTCTCTGTAACTCTGGACTCTCCAACCTAACTTCTTGGTCCAGTCTGTGACCCAACTGGCTATCTATTGGGGTAACATAGGGGTTTATACCTAATTTCATGAATTTATCTACAGTGCCTGAGTGGGGTATTTTGTCAGATGTCTTAGCAAGGTAGACAGTATATACCATTTTGTCTTCATGCATTGCTTTGGTGACCTTCTCGAATGAGTCCACCAGGTTGATTAGGCAAGACCTGCCCTTGATGAAAACAAATTGGGTTGGATCCAGTATCTGAAGTCTTCCTATGTCACTGTTAATCATTTCTATGACAATGCATTCCATGGCTTTGCATATGAGACTGGTCAGACTTATAAGTCTGTAGTTACTGGGGTCCATAGATGGCCCACCCTTGTGCAACAGGATGAGGTTTGTGGTTCTCCATTCATGTGGCATGAAGCCTGGTTGGGAGATACAGTTAAATCATTTTTCTAGTGGTATTTAGGAGGAATCCTGGGATATTATTGGGGCTCATTGATGCAGTGTTTTTACCCTTGGAGAGTGCATTGAGGACCTGTTCCCTAGTGATAGTTGGCTGAGTTATGTTTGATGGTATTTCCTGAAGTGTGCCATGAATTTGTTGGCCAGTAGATTTGTTGTATCCTCTGGCTTATTGTAGGTGGCCTCATTTACAGCTAGTCATGCACATTGTTGTGTATTGCCCTTTAGGCTGCTGACATACCTAAATAAAGCCTTGTGATTGTCCTTGGCATGAGAGGTTTATTTTTTTATCTCAAATTTGGCTCAGTAGACTTGATTAGCCATAGCTGAAAGAAGAAGAAGACTTGATTAGCCATCTGTGTTGCTTGTTTAGATTGATGACTTTATCTTGCTGGGCTTTGCACTTCATAATTTTTACCTTGAATTTCTTCATTTTTTATACAATCTGTTGATGTTGGAATTTCGCCAGGGTGGCTTGTTTTTTGAGTTTGTTCTGTGCTTATTCTTGGTGGGTACAGCTCTCTCTGTGTCGCTGTTAACATAATTGTACAGGGTTTCTGTGAACAATCCCACATAGGCAGCAGTGTTGTCAGAGACTGTGGGCTTCAAATTTAGCCAGGTCATCACTTAATAGTCAGAGGTTTGCCTTAGAATAGTTCCTAAAATTTCCCGTGTTACCTGATGTCCCAGGCTTTATTTTTATTTCAAAGGAGACAGTTTTATAGTCCGTCCTTACCAAAGGGGACCTTACACCCGGAGAGTACAGAATTCTCTCATGTTAGTGAGGACCAGATAGCAGATACATTTTTCTAGCTGGTCCAGGATGTTTGTGTCAACAAATTCCAGAAATCTCTGGGCCTTTAAATTTGTGGTCATGTGGGAACCCCTTTTGTAGTGAGGTAGTTAATATCAGCCATGAATAAGGCATTTTGTTACATGCCGAGTGTCTCCAGTATGATTTAAGTCTGTGTTGTGGATTCTATGGGTAGAGGGGGACCTATAGCTTGCAGTGATATAGTATGGGACTTTGTGGTTATTTGGACATGGAGAAGCTCAAATTTATCATACTTTTTGACCATCCTTGAGGTATGTTCGTTTTTGATGTAAATGGAGAAATCTCCACCTTTAGGCCTTTCCAGTGCAGTAGCTTGTCTAAATGTGTGGAAGGCATTGTAGCCCTGCACTGCCTGGGTTCTTTCCGCAGAATGTCTGCATTCTCCTGGTTAAGGAGAACTTGGAGGGGATAAAGTTTTTTGTTTAGACTCCTGGCATTGCAGTAACACCTTTAGATTTTCTTGGTTTGGTTTTGCTGTTTTGGAAGGAAGTCAAGTTGACATTTCCTAAAAAAGGCACTATGGTGTAGGACAGTGTTTTAGCCAATATTTGAAAACCTAGAGAAGATAGATGTAGGCCATTCCTGGCAAATCATTGTAGTCTATTGACCATATCCTGCCATGCTGACAAATATTATACCCCATTAAAATGACACCACAAATGAAGCTAATTGTTAAAGCCAGTCATCATCTGTTCATATTATGGCATCATCCTTGGAGAAGGTAGAATGCTGCTGAGTGCTAGGTTCACACCAGCCTGGGACACACAGTCAGAGTACCTCTCAGTTGTCCAGATTTTTGCCTTATATGTTTGGTTTGTTTCTCATAAAATTTGTGATTTTCTGGCAAAACACTGAGGATTAAGGTCAGTAAGTAATGGCATACATTTGAGTTTCAGATGTCATATCCTTCAGAAAATGCATGCTAACACAAATTCTGCTATTCTAGCAACTTTCTGAGTTTATAAGAGCAATATTTAAAATTTGTCCCTATTTTTGGGCCTTTGTCCCCCCATTATTTTAGGCTTTATCATCGTAAGAGGCTGAGAGGTACCTCAGAGGGCTCCATCACGTCTCTTCATATAGTCCAGGGATGTACATCCCGGGTCATTTACACCTATGTGGACTATGACTGAGTAATATTGGTACCTGTTGTTCAGTGACCTGAGTGCATTCATGACCTGGTGGATACTGGACCCTGACCAAGACTTTTGCCTTATTCATCCTCTTTTTGTATGGTATTTGGTTGATCTGTGAAGAAGACCCTCCTTAAAGGGTCAGCGATGCCATCTCTCCTCCAGTCGGTTAGCAGTCCCTCCAGACAGCCTAAACTGTTGGATTTCCCTGTAAAGTCAGAACCTGCATATTACCTGTTAACAATATGGTGTACCAAACCTGCTCCTTAGTGGCAAAGGTGCAGATTGGCAGACATGGAGAGTTACTGTGCTTGCGTAGTCTATGCTTGATGTCATGGTATGCATTGCTGTGGTTGTATACCTTGTCCCCAGAGTGGGAAGTAGGTAAAAAAGATGCCATTTGTCACTAGCGAAGAGAATAAACTTAACAATTAGGCCTGTCAGGAAGGGCGCTCTCTGTTGGTCAAAGTAAAAATGAATCTATTTTTTTTTATTTTGAGTATCCTTCACTTTTATTTCCTAAGCAGTCTATGCTTCAGTCTTTAGAAAGGCTTGCATGCTGTGTGCCAAGATTTCTCATTGGTCCCCAGATGGAACAACCTCAGGCATCACAGCAGAAAAGAAAAAAAAAAACCTTCTGCACATGTGGAGCTTGCTTTGCCGTGAAATCCGTTTGGTTTGATGCCTTCAGTTTCAGTTTCCGTAGTTTATTTTGCTACAAATGGACTGCAATTCTTTGCTTTAGGAATGCTATTACAAAAATAATGGTTACTGCCCTTGCAGTATTAAGGGAACTGAATCACGGGCTAAAGAGCCCTTGAAACTTGCAGTCTGTTCATGCAATGCATGCAGTAATTAAGCATGATAAGGTGTCACTCTCAACTTTGTGTGTTAACACTGATGTTTTGTCACTGAAATAGTGCTGTAATTTTAGTCATTTATGTAATTGTTTAACTATCTAAGCTCAGGCCGTGCTTGAAAAGAGTTTTTGGATCAGTGCGTTTATCTGTTTTATAGATATCAAAATAAAAAAAGTAAATGTGAGTGGTCGAGTAAATTTTGTTTCTGTACTTAAATCACCTGTAACCCAGTACAGTTTCCTGTAGTACCCTTATGTTGCTTGCACCTGCCCTACACTGCTGTAAAGCAGGTGCATAGCCAGAAAATTCCATTATTTTGTACTCACAAACTCTTTTTACTGCCCCCCAACCCACCTGTCATTTCAAACAAATGAACACATCTTTCAAAATGTTCCTCCCCTTGCTGTGAATAAATGTACACATAATTTTCAGCAGTTTTCTCTTAAGCTACTAAAGATATTTGATTTTAGATTTGCAATATTGTCTGGAAGTAAGTTAGGTACTAGTTGTTAGAGGCATTTATTTAGACAACTGTAAAAATAATATGGTCTGAAAAAATTACAATATTTCTGCATGATGCAAAAAAAAAGTACAAGGTGTATGCCTGACTACACCCTTTCCTATAAAGAATTTCTTCCTTAATCTAAGTCCGTGTTTCTAGTTTTCTACTACTTTGTCAGGGAAAGAGAGCTTTTTGCTGACCCTTTTATTTTGCCCATTTCCTTGTCTGACTGCATGACAGAGTCAATGGAAAAACCCTTGGATATATATCTGTTTTTAATTTTACCCTTTATGAGTACTTTACGCCTCCCCCTTTTTTGAATTCCAGTGATAACCCAATTTAATCTTCATATTTGGGTTTCACACTGCAAGTATGTCTGACCTGTTCTCATTCTGTTCATTTTATGCACCCCTTCTTGTCTCCTGCGTCTGTCACAAGGCTTGCATCTCCAGAACTGTGAGCAGTATATATTCTATAGCACTGATTTTACACAAATAATTATAATTTAAATTCACACTTTTAAGCTGTTGGTGCTGCTTGAGTGTAAGGAGGCCAAGCATAGTTTTTTATGGTGCATTATGGTGCACATTAAATGTTTTTGTATTGTTGCAAGTTGCCTCTCTTGAGTTCTGTAGCTGAACATTAGTAAGCATAGCATACTCAAATGCAGGTCAACCAATTCACTTTGTAATTAAATTACGTTCTCTCATTTGAAATATATAAGCCAGAACTTTTCTTCTTCCTCACTTCTTGGGTAGAAAAAAAATGTTTCTCCTGAAGAAAACCACACAAGACTTTGATGGCCGGCTTCTGTTTATAGACCATTGATTTGTATATTGTGACACAGTAATTGAAGCTCAGCGTTTGTTCCTAGGTTAAGGATTTGAAAGGCACAGGTTCATGTGCTATTGATTTACAGCTCTCCCAGTACTAAGGCGGGATAAAGAGTGGGGATTTCCCTTTCTCTGAATTGTGAATCCTAGGTTTTAATATTTCCATACCTGTTGTGTTGTGTTATCCTACACAAAATGTTCTGTACCTCCTATCTTTTTTTTGCTGTCCTGGAATGTAAACTTTGATTTTTGTATTGCTTGAGGCCTTCTCTTGACTGTTTTTGAGAATTAGTAGGTTAAGTTAACCCTGTTAGTTGCTTAGCAGAGCATATGACAAACCAGCAGTACAACTGTATTTGTAGCCTGTTGCTTGAGCCAGTATAGTTCCTGAAAGTTCCAGGGTTAGCTAAGGTCCGGATCTGTATTTTCATAGCTACCTCTATGTGGACAAGATGTCATAGCAGCAGTTAAAGGAGTGACTTTATGCAGCAGCAGTGGCTCCGCCTACCTCATGTGAGACAGCTGCTGCATCTTTTTTTTTGAACATCACATTGTCTGTTAGAAATTGAACTCACTTTATAATCAGACTCTAGGCACATACACTATGTGGTTTGTGTTGCAGGCCCCATATTCAATGTATTATTGATTAGTTACATTGTTTTTCAGACTGTCTTTTAACACTACTTACTAAGGTTAACATGTATTTGATGCAGAAATGCTTGAAATGAAAGTCTAACTTCATGAAATCTGGAGTCAGGTGGACAGTTAGGAAATCCAGGCCAGAGGTGAACTTCATTTATGTGCCTTATTAATGGTAGACTGCCTCATTGCTTACAGCACCAGCTTAACTGATTTGTTGTAGGTAGAGGGGGTCAAGTGTTTTTAAATTCTCTTATACTGTTATTGGCACTATAGTATTGCATTGTAGAAGCTTCCTTGAATTGAAATATGGGAATTCTTAGGATTTTGACCAAACAACTAATTTACCTACCCCACCCATACAAGTTCATTTTGAAATGTGAAAATGAATGCATATATACCCCAAGCCTAATATTCTGTTTCCTAGTTAAAAGGTGTAGCCATTTAAAATAATGTATGTGTGTGTGTGTGTGTGTGTGTGTGTGTGTGTGTGTGTGTGTGTGTGTGTGTGTGTGTGTGTGTGTGTGTGTGTGCACGCTTGCAGTTGTGTGCTTTGGTTGACATAGTTTGCCTTGCAGGCAAATGTTTTGAAACATCTGAGGTCACTTCACAGGGCCTGGTTTCAATCTTCGGGCTAATTGTAACCATCTGATTGTGTACAGATGTTCTGTAATGTTACATACAGGAGAGAGATTCTGAAATTGTGATCCCAGCATTACTGTGCCAGTCAATTTTCACTTACAGAGCAGTTGGATTAGGGAAAAAAATGGAGCTGCTTGGTGGGCTGTGGAGGCCTTAAGACATCCCGGTCGTCTTATAAGAGCTGTTTTTCACTCGATCACTGCACTTTGATACTGGCAGTAGTGGCAAAATCCAGAATTTTCCCTTTATAATACACACTACATATTGACTTGCTGCTAAATGTTGCACATTCAGTAAAAATACCAGTACTGGATACATTTTTCTCTGTTCCCTGTCGAGAGAGTCTCACACTTGCCTCAACAGGAAACCAACATTGCTTGTTTCTTGCCCACATGTTCTTGTTTAAATAGTTAGGTAGTTTTTGCTTACATTGTGCATGTTTTTTGTGTCCTTGCTTAACTAACCATTTTCATCAGCTTGTGTTGTTCCTTCTCTTCGAGTTAAGTAGTAATTTATGGCAGCCAGTGTTATGTTGTCTCTCTGATTTAGCTAGTTATTTTTTGACATCCTATGTTTTTCTGTGCCATTTAGTTATCTAGTTCTTATGGCAGTTTGTCTTCAGCATATTTATTTCCCCTTTTTGTAGTGTGACCGTTGACATAATGCACTGCAGGTATCTGTTGAGGACATTTCCCTTCTTATTGATCCCATTTTTAGGTGCCAGCTCTTTCTGGGTCGCTTTCTACATATGCATTCGCTGTCAGGTTTACATCTAGGAATGTAGCCACATCAGTTATGGTCTTAAAACACTATAGCCTGGGTAATCATTGATCTGACATTTATGTCGACATACAACACTGTGGGTCATCGGTCTCCATGCAGCTGTATCTTTGTTTAACTGTATGCCTGAGGTTAGGCTTGTTTCACTACTTGTGAAACTGGGAATCTTAAGCCGCCCTTTTTCACACCAGCTGCTGTATTCTGGTTTCCATCTTCCTTGCATTGGATAGTTTAGCTGTAGATACTTTAATCGGATTTCCCTGTACAGCCTCCTTGTGTTCTCAGTACATCTTTCTTGCTTTTTTTGCGAAGCTGTCAGTAACTTCTCGTGCATGAATTTTCTAATGCATGACTGCCCCTTGCTTTAGCCCCTTTTACTGTATGCAATCCACCCAGGCCCACCCCTCATGCTGATATGCATTTCAGAGGCATTTGCTGGAGACCTCCCATATGTCGTGTTCTTTTGGTTTGATAAAGTATAGGGGCATCAGTGAAACAGTGACACACACACACACACACACACACACACACACACACACACACACACACACACACACACACACACACACACACACACAGACACACACACAGACACACACACACACAGACACACACACACAGTTTCTTGTGTATACCAACAAATACATTTCCTACCTGATTCTGATTGTAGGCAAAATACTGTTATAGGGTAACCCCTTCAGCCTCTGCTGTGGGGCTTCCTATTTAATGGGGTGTGTTTTCACACCTCAAGGGATGAAGAAACTAACCCTGACCTCCCTGCTACCACCCCACTAAGCACACCAAGTCCATTCCAGAAGTCAGATTTCCACTAGGAAGGACGAAGGCCATGGTCCTGCACCATCAGGCCAGTTTATTTTTCTCAGTTCTACTCATGAACGTCCATAAGGAGCATCTTACATACATGTGTAAGGTAGGTGCTTGTGTATACATACACACATGTATATATGTGCGTGTGTGTATGTGTGTACATATATATATATATATATATATATATATATATATATATATAGACACATAAATACATACGCACACATATACGTGGACGTATGCAGTAGATATTTTTTTCTGGCATGCTTTTATTTTTTATTGGGCCTGAAATTTTCATGTTGAGCTGCAGTATTGATTCGGCCTAGTGCGGAGTACTGTGAAGTTTTTCATGAGGTAGTATTAACTATGGGGCCATATCTGTTGTAGGTCATTGAAGCCTGGCTTGAGAAGTGGGGTTTGTTCTAGCTATAGGAGAAGCAGTTTTAATGAATTTGTTAAACCTAAATGGAATGCTGCTGTGTATTTCACCTTAGCACTCCAGCATACCTCATGCTTTGAAGCTTAGTCTGCCTGTGCTAGTCCTAACGTCTTACAGTATGACAGTGTAACTTTGTATCATTTGTAGTCCTGCACAGAAGTAATTACAGTGTATCTCAGGATACCTGTGGGTGAAGTTATTGTACTGAAGCAGGTGTTTTGTTTTGTCACTACCGCCATCTTTTTGGGTGAGATGTCCTGGTGTTGGAGGGGTGGGTTGGAAAAGCATTTTGCACCCAGCTTGCTAATCATGGGCTGACAGTAGGGGAGTGCAAGAGTTTATGTTGTCAGTACTGTCAGAACTGGAATGTTACTTTTGGCTATACAAACATTCTGGGTGTTGATAGCTGTCTCTGATGGATATGTATACAGAAGAATGTCCTCCCTGTTACCATCATTGAAGGTTGGACATACATGATAGGTCCAAGTCACACTCTCTGCCACTGACTCCAGTGCATTCTGGGTCTAGCACACCTGATAAGCTCTCCTCACTGCATTAAGGGTCCAGCAACTTGATAGGTTTTCCCTGGGACATTCAAGGTCCAGTATTTATGTTAAGTATCTTTTATGGGGCATCAAAAGCCATGCTGTTCATGAGGGATGACCAAGGTCAGAATTTCATTTGTCTGTAAAACCAAAGAATTTGGAGAACAACAGAAATAGTATAGATGTTAAGAAAGGATATTTTTGGAAGAAACATCTGCAGCCTAAGGAAAGTATTCAGAAAGTATGAGTGAGTAACAGTATAGGCTGGAGAAACAGGACAGAGGAGGTAGTTTTATCAATGGAAAAGAATACTTTTTCTTTACAAGCTCTTAACAGGACACTGTCTAGAGTACTTTGTGCATTTGTGGTGACTCACCAGCATAAAAACATATGGCACTGGTTTACGACTGTTGGAATTCCAAATCATAGCACGTGAAGACCAGACAAGTGGCACTGAAAATAATTTTTGTTGCCCCCCCCCACCCCCTTGTACTATTAGCTTCAAGTCACTGTAACACTTAGATGACAAAAAATAAATGTGTTGTCTGATTTGTGTCATACAAATTGTGAGACTTAGTTAAGCGTATTTGACATCATAAGGACATAAACGTAATCGATGCAGTTTAGAGGAGAACGGTAGGATAGTCCATAGTTCACACTCAGTATAATGTAGAGAGAGAGAGTAGAACACTTTACATAAGTAAGGAGGAAGTGACCCATCTGTATCAGTCAGTAACCAACATGCAACCAGTCTAAATAAGTTGCAGGATGTAATATGACTGCATTTATGACTGAACAAAATCTGGCAGTCATACATGTGTGAGTTGGCATGATGTAGTCAGACTGGATTTGCATGAGCAGGAAGTGGCTGGTCTGTGTATGTGTGAGTGAACAAGTTGTGACCTGTATTTATATGTGTGAACAGGGTATGATAGGACTGCATATGTGAGTGGCAAAGATGTGACCATCTGTATGTGTGAGTGGCAAAGATGTGACCATCTGTATGTGTGAGTGGCAAGGATGTGGCTAGTCTGTCTATGTAAGCTGTAGGATGAGACAAGATTGCATTTGTGACCATACACAGTCTAACCTTTCTTCCTTTGTGAGTGGGTAAGATGTGAATGATCTGCAGACAGTGGATAGGATGTGACCAGCATTCATATGAGGGAGGATACAGCATGGGGCCAGTGTCTGCATATGTGAGTGGACAGGTTGTGACCTGCCTGCATGTGACTAGAGAGAATGTGATCAGATTGTGGATACAGTTGGATAGAATATGACCCATCTGTGTGTGTGTGGGGGGACAGTATGTGACCAGTCTCTGTATGAGTGAGGGGGACAGGATATGACCAGTCTGTGTATGAGGGAAGAGATGGCATGTGACCAGTATCTGCATTTGTGAGGGGACATGTTGTGACCTTTCTGTATATCTGTGGGCAGCATGCGTGATAAGATATGACAGGACTGCATATGTGAGTGGTGGGCACGTAACCAATCTGTACAAGTAAGTGGACAGAATGTGGCAAGACTGAATTTGTGTCCAGACAGGATCTGAACATCCTGCATATCTGTGTGGCAGAACGTAATCAGGATGTAGATGTGAGTGGACAGGAAGTGACTGGTCTGCAAGCAGTGGGAAGGATGTGACTTATGTGCACATTAGAGTGGTCATTGTGTGTGTCCAGTCTTAGTACATGTGAGTGGATAGTATGTGATCAGTATGTGTGTGTGTGTGTGATTGGGCAGGTTGTGGCAATGCATGTTGGCAGGATTATGACAGGACTGCATATGTGAGAGGGAAAGATTTGTCCACTCTGCATGTGTGTGTGGACAGGATGTAAGCAGAGTTTCTGTTTGGTACTGCAGCATACTACATTGTTGAAGAATATGTTTTCTTTATAGCTGTGACTTTCTTACTTGCCTGCCTCCCTGAGTTCCCCCTCCCAAACACAGATTAAATGGTGTAAGCTGTGTTTGACTTTCAGTATCCTTAAAATTGTAGGAATCTGTACTTTATTACAAGACATATTTATCATAAAAAACAAGAAACAGGTAAACCCTTGAGCCTGTATGAGCATTTGGTTTAGCCAAAAGACTTTTTATGGCATCCTATATTGCTGCTTTGTGGAATTGTTAAAAAAACTTTGTGCCCATATGGCCATTTGTTCTAAAAAAGTTCATGATGGCAATGAAAAGAGATTATATTAAAGTGCGACTGTTCTTCCAGTTTAGTGAGTTCTGTGTGACTGTTTTTGTTGCCCCCCCCCACCCCCTTGTACTATTAGCTTCAAGTCACTGTAACACTTAGATGACAATATAGAACAGTGAGTTCTGTGCGACTGTTCTTCTGTGCAAAATGGAAAGATTAATCAAAGCCTTAGTGAGTTCTAGCAAGGACTTTCAAGAATAAGGTGATGCCACTAACCAACACTCGCTTGGCTTCTTAGAAAGAAGTGTGTCTAGTGAGTAACACGTGGTCTATATTATATATTCAAAGCTTCAAAATTTCGAACCTCATATGTTCGACAACATATGAGCAAAACTTGAAACCTCGAATATATAATAAAAAAGTAAAAAAAAAAACTTACCTTAATGCTCTGAGCAGGGGGGGCAAGCCCCCCTGCACCCCCCTACTTAAATATGCCAACTCCAAGACTGCACTTTATTGCAGAAAAGGGAAATTTTCCCATTCTGTGCTTACAGAGCCATTGTCTTTCACCTTCAAACTTTTCAAAGTTCGATCATATGGTGTCGACCATATGACATTCGAACTTTGAAACGTTCAGCAATTTAATAGGGACCCAGTAACACCTGCTTAACCTCCAATAACAAGTCTTCATGATCAAGAACCAGCCACCTCCCTAGGAATCCCAACTGCTAGTAACCTGTTGATGAAACCAGGGTAGGAAGATGGCATGAAGACGTACCTGGTGGCATTTAACAGGTACACGGACAGATGGAGCTAGCCCTAAGCAGGTGGGCCAGAATTTTATCAGGGACTCACTGAGGCCATGCACACAGTTGGAAGACGCTGCTGTACAATGACCACCAGAAACTGAAACAAGTAGTGTTGACAAAGGGCTGGACCTTGACCTGAAGCACAGTCCCTGTACATTCAGTTTGGTCAACAGTGTCTGATTTAATGCATATTTTAAACATATTTCTAGAATCCTATGTAAATCTTTTGTGGTTCTGTATTAGAACACCGAAGATTTGAAATGTCGAGTGTTCTAATATTGAACCCTAGCAATAGAAAATACAAAACATTGAACATTCGGAACAGCAAATTCTTTCCTAGGGAAAAAATTTGCTGTTCCAAAACACATACACACAACACAAGCACACCAAACAAACAGCAATCCACACACATACACCTAAACTCGTACACCTAACCCTACACTAAACTATACATACGCCACTAACTATCCACTTACCTTATCCCAAACCCTAACTCTAAGGTCTGTCTCTATCGCACTGTCACCTCACCCGCGCCCTAACCCTAACTCACCTACCCTGCCCTAACCCTCACATCCATACAATCACACACTTACCTGACCTGAGCCCTAACCCACCTAACCCACACGTCCACACAATCGCACACTTACCTGAACCCAACCCGTAACTTTCCACCAGAGCGCTGAAAATATCGAAACAACAGAAACGGACAACCAAATTCTTTCCCAAGGAAAGAATTTGTTTTTCTGTTTCTTCGATATTTTCAGCGTACGCTGAAAACGGGTCAATATTAGAACACTCGACATTTCAAATGTTTGTTGTTCTAATATAGACTCGTTTTTTGTATGCAATTTTAGAAATCCTGACTGTAGTCAAATTTTAAGTGGCACTCCCTAGCTGCAAAAAGTGGTTATTCCATAGTGACCCTTAGTTTTCTGAACATCTATCTGTCTTAGCAGAATGTCTCTTGTTAACTGAAATTGCAAACCCTAGTTAGATTTACATGCAACAAGGACTTATAATAGGCTTTCACCTAAATATGTATTTTTACCTGCAAACAACAAAAATGCTATTTTAAGTTTTCTAGGAAAGGGCATAAAGCTAAATATTGTATAGCTAATGATAGCAGTACTATACCCATAAAAGACTGTTAATGTTAACCGGTGAGCTGTACCTGAAACAAGGTCCGTGGAATGTGATGATAATTAACTTTTCACTACTAGAATGTACCATTTGAGGATAAATTAGATGAAAGGGTGAAACCTATATCTATAGGAGAAGAGGCCACAACCTCCACTTTTCATCTGAGGGAAAGTAATGCAACTGCAGATAAGCCATGTCAATTTCAAAAAGGCCCAAAAGGAAGTTGATATACTAAGTACAACTAGAGCAAATATATGCATGTGTGTGTGTGTGTGTGTGTGTGTGTGTGTGTGTGTGTGTGTGTGTGTGTGTGTGTGTGTGTGTGTATTAAATAGAGAGAGCTCGAGGGAGAGAGAATAAGTTGAAGAGGGGTCAAAAGGAACAGAAGAGCTCCACTTTATACCCATACTTTGAACTAGGAAACAACCTGCTTTACAGAGTAACCAAAAGACAGAGAACATTTACTAGTTCCAAAGCCTGTTAGAACACATGTGAAGTTAGTAGTACATAACCACATTTTGGGGTCACTTATGATTGGTCAAACTAAAAGCCGGGATTTTAGTTAGATTTTACCTGCCTGGTGTTATATAGAACAAGAGGAACTTTCATGCAGCTTCCCCGAAATATGAAAGGGCAGCACCCAACCCATTATTTAAGAAGCCTTTGCTAGCCTTACCCATTGTGGAAGTAAATGCATATCAACGAACATTATGGATCTACCTGTAAAAGTGAGTAATGGCCATTAGTAGTATAGCCTTGTATTTATTGATAATTTTCCTACACAAAACTAAACAAATCTGTTAGGGTTTTTGTGTTTGTTTTTGTTTTGTTTTTTTTTTGGTGAAAGAGTTAGACATGTTTGTACCATGCACAGATGAAATGGCTAAGCACTTTAATAAAACAGTAAAATCTGTGTTACAAAAGGCTTTATAAGTGATTGGGAGAAGTTGGGACCAGCTGCTCCCGTACCTTCTCTTTTCTGTAAGAAAAGTACACATATCAACTAGATTCCTGTTATTTGAACTATTGTGTTGCAGATAAGGTATGGTAGCAATAGCAAAAAGAAAAATGTGATAAGAGTATTCCCATTTTCCAGACCTGTAGGTCGGGTTAAAAACTGTAAAGCCTTTGTAATAACAGAAAATATGGAGATAGCACCGAGGTGCAACAGAGAGCATAAGTATACATGCGCATCTCAGAGAATTCAAACCAGGAGAAAATGTACTTGTGTTAATACCAGCTGCTGCAAATAAGCTCTTTTCCAAGTGGTGAAGGCATTTTGAAACTGCAGAAAAGGTAAGTGTAGTAAATTATAATGTGAGGCAACCTGGAAACAGGAAACCAGAACAGTTACACCACCTAAATGTTCAGAAACCTTGGAGAGAAAAGTACAGTTTTGTACCTACCATAAATGTAGATGTTCGAGGATCCACATTGCTGCAGTCCTAACTATCGGGGTAGTCCGCTGTCCAGTCGGCCCGAATACCAAAGTATATGGCTGACGTCGGTCAGGGCGCATTAGACTGACGTCAGTACGTCAGGGTACTAATGCGCATGACCGACGTCATATCCTCAGTCTTTTCTTGCCCCAGATGTCAGAAGACCCTGAAAAGATAAGGCCAAAAACCAAAAACTCCCAAAATACCTGCACCAAAAAATATATATACAATATATACAAAATTAGCAGAATATAACCTCACCTACACAACCACCCCTAAACACAGAGGGAAGGAGGGAGGGTAAATTGGACTGCAGCAATGTGGATCCTCGAACATCTACATTTATGGTAGGTACAAAACTGTACTATGTTCTTCATTCCACATTGCTGCAGTCCTAACTATTGGGTAGAATCCCAAAGCAGAGGTAAGGGAGGCTGGCAAATCATAAGGAAGCAGGAACTGACAACATGCCTTGCAAAATAGCTGTGGCAAAACCAGCCCTAGACTTAGAGTAGAGAGGAAGGTGATAATGCTTAGAGAAAGTATGCACTGAACTCCAAGTAGCTGCCTCCAAAATATCCTTAGTTGCCACCCCCCTAAGAAATGCTGTGGAAGTGGCAGTAGCCCTAGTGGAATGAGGCCTAATCCCAGCTGGAATCTCCTTGCCATGATGGGAATAACAAAATGTAATGCAACACCCAATCCACCTAGAAATAGTTTGTTTTGACACAGGCTTGCCCTTTGAACTAAAAGCAAAAGAAACAAACAACTGCTGAGACTGCCTAAAATCCTTAGTCCTGCTCAAATAATAACGCAATAGCCTGTGTACATCTAAAGTGTGCAAAATCTTTTCCCCTTTATTTTGGGGATCTGCATAAAAGGTAGGCAAATGAATAGTTTGGTTTAAAGCCACACTAGAAACCACCTTAGGCATAAAGGAAGGATTAGTACGTAAAGATACCCTATCCTTATGAAAAATCAAAAAGGCTCCACTGCCATAAGGGCCTGCAACTCAGAAACCCTTCTTGCAGAAGTAATGGCCAACAAAAAAGCAGTCTTCCATGACAAGTATTTCAAGTCAGCAGTAGCCGAGGCTCAAAAGGTTGTAGAGTAAGTTTCTCCAACACAAAATTGAGATCCCAAGCAGGAGTAGGAGCTCACGTGGGGGTCTTATATTCTTTGCCCTCTAAGAAATTGCTTGAACAAAGGATGCGAAAACAATGGTGGGTCACAATCATAGTGAGCTGAAATTGCTGCAGCATGAATCTTAATGGAAGAGAAAGACAAACCTTTGTCCAGTAACTCAGTAAGATATTGAAGAGCCACACTCAAATTTGGCTCAGAAATCTCCAAATTGTTTGCTGCACTCCAAAATAAAAATCTCTTCCATTTTTCTGCGTACACTTTCCTTGTACTAGGTCTTCTGGCTTCCATAATCACATTTAAAACTTGTTGAGGAAGCTGAGACCTGCTGTCTTTCAAAACAGAATATGCCAGGCTGTTAGATGTAGAGAGTGAAGCTTGACATTGAGCAGATGACCGTCCCTCTGAGACAACAGGTGTGGAATCAAGGGTAAAGGCCATGGAGGCTTCCTTACCAGACTCCTCAGTAATGGGTACCAATGCTGCCGAGGCCAATCTGGAACTATTAAAATCATCCTTGGCTTGTCTTGTCTGACCTTTAGAAGCACCTTTGGAAGAAGAGGCAGAGGTGGAAAAGCATACACATGAAGATTTTTCCAACTGAAAGAAAGAGCATCCACTTTCCAAGCTGTGTGATGAAATCCCTTCATGCAAAACTTTGGCAGCTGGTGGTTTAGTGGAGAAGCGAACAGATCTATGTCTGGAGTTCCCCATGACACTGTCAATTTTTGAAATACATGAAGATCCAGTTTCCACTCGTGGGGATCCATGATTTGTCTGCTTAATACATCTGCTAAGGAGTTCTGTGCTCCCGGCAGAAACCTTGCCTGAAGAGTTAGTTGCAGACTGAGCGCAGTCTCCCATAAAATCATTGCTTGTCTGCACAATGGGTAAGAATGTGTTCCCCCTTGTTTGTTGATGTACCACATGACAGTTGTGTTGTCTGTTAGAATCAACACCTGCCCTGGAAGAAGTAACTCCTTGAAAGCAATTAATGCAAACTGAACTGCTAACATCTCTTTCATGTTGATATGTAGATGCTGTAGTCTGGCAGGCCACTTGTCTTGTATCCACTTTCCATTTAGATGAGCTCCCAAGCAATATCTGAGGCATCTGTCGTTAGAATCTGACTTGCCTCTGGCCGGGTCACAGAGAGTCCCTTGTTTAGGTGACATTCCTGAGCCCACCACAAAAATTCCTTTTGAATGCAAGGTATTATTTGAATGACAGTGTCCAAATCCTGGCAGTGCTGTGTCCACAGATTTTGAGATACCATTGTAGCTTCCTCATATGCAGTTTGGCATTGGGAAGCACCAGAATACAAGATGCCATGAACCCTAAGGCTTGAAGGACTGTCCTTGCAGTCAGCCCGGACTGAAGAGATAGATGATGGAAGTAACTGGAAAGATTCTTTTGTTTGTCCGGGGTTAAAAGGCCATCTGGGCTGCTGTATTCAGTCTCACACCCAGAAAGCACATGTCTTGAGAGGGTACTAGACTGGACTTTATTTCGTTCACAGAATACCCTAGGCATCTTAGCACTGCTATGACATATTCCAGATGCTGTAGAAGATCTTCCTTTTCTTGAGCCAGAATCAGGCAGTCGTCCAAGTAAGGATAGATTTGGATTCCTTTTAGCCTGAAGTAAGCTATCACTGGAGCCAGAACCTTTGTGAATACTCTGGGCAGTAGATAAGCCAAAGGGCAATGCAGAGAACTGATAATGAGAATTTCCAGCTCGAAACGCAGATACTTCCTGCAACTTAGTCTTATTGGCACATGAAGGTAAGCTTCCTTGAGATCTAAAGTTACCATCCAGTGATCTTTGCCCAGCAGAGGTAAAAGCTGTTGTAACGTCAACATTTTGAACTTGGGAATGTCCAGATAAGTGTTGAGGATAGATAAATCCAGAATTGGTCTCCACGTGTTCCCCTTCTTTGGTACTAGGAACAGGCGAGAATAAAATCCTAGGCCCCTTTCCGGCACAGGAACTGACTGAATGGCCCCTATTTGGAGCAACAGAGAAATTTGCTTGTGAGCCTCTGTTCTTTGAAGAGGAGGAATGTCTGGCATGCCTTTGAAAGGAGGCAAGGTATGGAAATAAAACCTGTAACCGTGGTGAATAATATCCAGAACCCATCTGTCTTGGGTAATTAAATCCCAATTTTCTTTGAAGAGACAGCCTTCCTCCCAAAGGTGCTGCCAGGCGAGAACGTACTGGCAGCTGAAAAGGCAGGTCATTGGGTCTGCTTACGAAAGGACTGACCCCTGCCCTCACCAGAAGTCTGAGCAGGGGAACTCCTGTCCTAGGCCTAAAGAACCCTGAGCTCTGCCCCTACCACGTCTAGACCTACCCCTAGACTGGGAATCATAAGCAGGATAAGTCCATCCCTTAGTAGGCCAATTTCTACTAAACTTGGAGGCTGCACCTGCAAAAATCTTTAACAGTTTGCATAGACTTAGCCTTGTCCTCCATTTTCTTCAAAACTGCTTCCACAGGCGAACCAAACAACACATCAGACTGTAAAGGAGCATCCAAAATCCTTGTCTTAACATGCTCAGCTAAATTCTGATCTCTCAACCAGGCGTGCCTACGAAGAACAGAACCAGTGGCAGCCACCCTGGAGGAGGCCTGCACAGCATCAAAACCACACTGCAAGGAATGTTTACCCACCTGTTCAGACACATGAACTAAATCCTGCAACTCTTTACACTCAATACCTTCAGCCAGAGCATCCACCTTAGATTTCAACTGTGAAAGAAGATAATTCTGATATTTTAACATGTGAAACTGACAATTCAACGCCCTCATGGCTAAAGTGGAAGAAGTAGACACTTTCTTACCCCATCTATCCAAAGCCCTTGCCTCTTTATCAGGAGGGACAGGATTTTTAACAACTGAGGCCTTCACACCTTTAGGCCCCTGAGAGACAGTTTCGGGTCTGCCCTAGGACTCTTAAAAGATACTTATGAGCTTCAGGCACCCTATAATACCTATCCGGTTTAACAGGGCAGGAGGCAAAGAATCAGGATTCAGGAAGCCTCTGCAAACACATCTTCCACCACATTCAAAACAGGAGGTATAGCTAAAGGCCTATGCTGGGGTAAAAACAAGAATTCCCTAAGCCTTTTCCTGGAATCAGAGAAATCTTGACCTTCCCATTTAAAATGCTCCCTCATGGAATGCAGAGTCTCTGAAAATGAAAAATCCTCAGGAGGAGAAGCAGAAGGAGTAGAATCATCCACATCAGAATCAGAATAAGGAGGGTACTCCTGCAAGTCTTCAGCCGTAGACTCCGAGCATTGCTCAAAACTCTCAAACTCAGGTTCCACCCTAGGCCTCTTATCAGGAGGGGCATAGAACCCTAATCATAGTAATCAAATCCTCTGCCATTTTAAGCATATGTTTCTTAGGCAAAGACCCTGAAGCACTAGGAGAAACCCCCACTGAAGCTAAACTTGGCCTGCCCTCAAAGAAGCCTTGGAAACTGAAGGAGGCTCTAACCACCTTAGGAAGAGAGGGAAGAACAGCCACCTGAGAAGCCCCTCAGCCTGGCCTACTTCCTGAGAGGATACATCCTGTAACAGTAAAGTCTCTCCTGAGACTCCAAAGAGCCACCTGGCAAAACCTCCCGGTCCACTGAGCCTTCCACAGAACCGCCGTCTCGGACTGTCGGTTCCCCCACCCTAGCCTTTGCTGCTTTATCTTGCGTTTTTAGCGAAGCGGCCGGAGCATCCGACGGCATTTTATAATTACAACGCTTCCCAAACACTAACGTGGCACAGTCTAACCTTCTCTTAATAGTGCGTTTGTTAAATCTAGCACAAGAGCGGCATCCAACAACGTCGTGCTCAGGCCCTAAACAAGGTATACACAAAGTATGGTAATCCCTATGAGGTATCTGTTTCCCACAAGAAATACAGTTATTCACTTTTTCTGACATCCGGTTAAATACTGAGGCAAGAAAAACAAAATATTCTAACGGGTACTTAGCCAACTTTGATTCGGTCTGAAACTCTGACTTCAGAAACTTTCAGAACGCCAACCTGCACTCGCAAAATTGCTTCTGCATCGGACCATGCGGCAAAAAAGACGGAGGATATGACGTCGGTCATGCGCATTAGTACCCTGACGTACTGACGTCAGTCTAATGCGCCCTGACCGACGTCAGCCATATACTTTGGTATTCGGGCCGACTGGACAGCGGACTACCCCGATAGTTAGGACTGCAGCAATGTGGAATGAAGAACATCTGAAGTTTCTGTAGTATGTTTGCAGAAGAAGTTAAGGTTTCCACAGCATGTCCTGAAGTCAGAATAGGGGCAACATTATCAGCGTTGCAGAAACAAGAAGTAAACACATTTTAATCAAGAATAAAGATATATTTTCAAACTTGTATGGTAGAACCAGTTTAATCTAGCACAGCACAGAAACCATGCCTGGTGTGAAACTATATTTGAAACTGTGCCAGATACCAGAGTCTCTGTGCCAAGCAGTTAGGAAAGAAATACAGAAAATGCTGAAACTCATGCCATAGAAGAATCTGAAAATGAGTGGACTATACCCATTGTAGTGGTCACCAGCTCTGAATAACTTCAGACAGTTCAAATGGTACATCTAAATTTGATTCATGTCTTGTGTTCTGAGTGGGTTTGTTTGTCCTTTCGGCTTTGCCCGGTTAGGGGTCACGACAGCGGAACTCCAGTTAAATAATGATTGGCAGTAGAGTTTTATGGTGCCGAGTTGCCAGCCCGACGCCCAACCTTCAGTGAAGACACGCCCATTCATGCATGTAGCCAAGGCTAAGTTTCTCTCCACTTTGGATCTAAGCAAAAGTTATTGGAAAACTCCACTAGCCTAAGAAGCTGAGGAAATTAACAGTATTTTTCCACACCAGGTAGAGTCTTTCACTGCAGAGTCCTGCCTTTTGGCTTCCACAGAACACCTACAACATTCCAGAGTATGCTGGACAAAATTCTTAGACCCCATACCAGGTATGCAGCAACCTAACTGGTTGATGTGATTATATTTTGTGAGGATTTGGAAAAGCCATCTCCCTAAAGTCTAACCGTTATAAATTCCTTACATCAGGCTGGAGTAACTGCTAACCCAGTTTAGTGTAAGTTAGATATTGCAGAAAGCCACTAATGGCCAGTGAAACCATAGACTTTAAAAGCTGAAGCAGTTCAGAACTATCTGGCACTAGTCACTAAAAAAAATGGGTTAAGGCTTTTGTGGAGCTGCCGGGCTGTTATAAAGTTCTTTAAGTTTGTGATTATTGCTGGTCGTCTGACTGACCTCACCACGGGTAGGGCTCCTTTGAGAGTGAAATGGAAAGCTGAAGAAGAGCGAATCTGTAAGTGAATGAAACATGTTGTTCTCAGAACCAGCGCTAATAGCTCCAGGTGAATGAAACGTGTTGTACTCAGAACCAGCGCTGATAGCTCCAGGTGAATGAAACGTGTTGTACTCAGAACCAGCGCTGATAGCTCCAGGTGAATGAAATGTGTTGTACTCAGAACCAGCGCTGATAGCTCCAGGTGAATGAAACGTGTTGTACTCAGAACCAGCGCTGATAGCTCCAGATGTTACCAAACAAGTTATGTTACACATCAAGGCTTCTGAGGCACGTGTAGGACCAGTCTGACTCAAGTCACAGATGGGGACAAACATTCTTATCGTTAAATTAGTTAAAAAAAACTCAGCAGTGCTGAGAAATGTTATTAAACTATTGAAAGAGACCATTTCACTGTTGAATGCTCCTCACCACTGTAAAATGTCATTTGTTGATTTGGTACATCATATTGGTTATGGGCCATATCCTTTTACAGTGTCTGTGCAGATGAAAAGACTGTAAACCCCACAACGTTGAGATGGGAGTTACCCCTGCAGTCCTTTAACTTCACGATCCATCATCATCCTGGCCTCAGTGACTTAAACATTTGTAGACTGAAGTGGGCTTGCAGTGTATCTGGTGGGGTTGGACCTGATGGCTCTTGCCTGAGAATTGGGAGGAGGTTTCATGTGTCATAGTGACTGCTGAGCCAGAGATACGCATTGCTTTAGTATGGGTGGAGCTGCCTTTTAATGGAGTATGGGAGATTCAAGCAGAAGCAGGAATTTAATAGGAATCAGCAGCCTTTTAGGGTTATTCTCAGGTCACTTCCCTGTGAAGGTGAGATTCCTGGTTTCTGGGTTAGTGAAAGAGTCTGTTGAATCTCTGCTAAAAGGTGACCTGTGTCTGGCATACAAGGCATCCTCCAACCCTGTACTGGTGGATTTACTTCACATAAGCAAGTCACTTGGCATCAGAAATACTCAGTCTAGGGTTCTAAACCTGTTCTGCAACATCAACAGAATGGTTTGGAGAGACAGGTATATTTTGCAGAGGATACTGCTTCTCTGGAAGAGACCCCCTCATCCAGATAAAACAGAGTTCATCTCTGTCCACGTTTAGATGCAGCTTAGCTCTATGAATGGGTGGGAGCAGAAATGTTACCCCAGGACTGCCTCCTACTTATAGATTCTATGCATGGGTCTCCTCAAATTATCTATGGTATGATTTCACTTATTCTCATTAGAGGTTAGGTTATTTTGAGCACAAAAAGAAAAATTAGCTAGACTTAAAATGACCCGCAAGGGCAGGTAACCTAGTACTTACCAATGAACAAGACTAGTTAGACTACTAATTACCTATGAATCTATAAACTAGGGTATCTAGATTAGCAGTTACCTATGAACAAGGGCAGCTAGTGGAGTACTTGCCTATAAACAAGGGTGGCTAGCCTAGTACTTGCCTATAAACAAGGGTAGCTAGCCTAGTACTTACTTATTAACCTGTGAGCCCTGGGTAACTAGCCTAGTACTTACCTATGAACCTGTGGATAAGGGAAGCTAGCCTAGTACTTACCTATGAACCAGGGTAGCTAGCCTAGTACTTACCTATGAACCTGTCAACAAGGGTAGCTAGCATAATACTTACCAATGAGCCTGTGATTGCAAGAAGGGTGCTCTGCAAAAAAAATGTTTTGCAAAACAGCCTTAATGATAGGAGGATTAAAATGCTCTTATCCTGCTGAGTAAAGGAGAGAGTTTTGTTGGTGAAAATACCCACTTATTTGAGACTGACATCTTTGCGAATTCTGTTATTTTTTGCTTTACTCAGGGGTGAAGTAAAGAAAGACCTGAGAAGATCTCAGAGATACTTTGATGAATACTATTCTTTATATTCCAACACAAGAAGGACTGTGGAGGGACTTTTGCTGGAGTTCTTTTTCTTTTCTGTTATTCCTCACACTGGTGAAGAGACTGAATTTTTGTTTTCTTATGTGAATAAACCTAATTAAAACTGAAAAACAACTGCAGACTGTTCTTTTGATACTGTAACTTAGTGCAGTGTGTGTATGTTTATGTGTGTGTGTGTGTGTGTGTGTGTGTGTGTGTGTGTGTATATATATATATTTATATTTATATATATATATATTTTTTTTTTTTTTTTTTTTTTTTTTTTTTGATATGTTTACAACCAGCCTCAGCTGTGCTCCTGAACAGACACTGTTCCTCTGTCACACTGGGGCTGTAAATCTTCCCTTAATATTTTCCTATGTGATTTTAGGCAGTGCTGTTCAGTTGCTTTTAAGCTGCTAAACAGAATCTTTTGTGACTGACTTTGTGTTAATTACTCTCCAAAGGGCCCTTAACACTCTTAGTGTTTTTTCTTTATGCGTGTTAGGAAGTGTTCATCCTGTGCTAACTATTGCCAGTACCTGACAGTGCTTATATACTTCCATTGATGAGTAATGTTATGGCCTCATGCTAAAATATGTGATGTTTAACCAGCCGACTAACTTGTTCATGGTTTAGAGTGCCTGTAAATTCTGCCCACATATTACATTCCCGAACCACTCATAGCTACATCATTACGGATTACCCAGCTTTGCTTTATGTATCGGCATTTTGACTTTTATGTAGCTGTTGGCTGTTCTGACAGTTATTTTAGAAGTACAGCTTACACTGTGACTAAGCACAGAGTTAAACAATCAGAACAGAGATTTCCTTTATTTAAAATTACTAAACATTATTGAGTCAGAAACATGAATATTAAAGAGTCTTAGCTGATATTTTATGAGACTATTTCTATCACTCACTCCTACTGTGAAAGTGAGACATACATTTATGGAGGTGTGGAGGCTGGCTGACAAAGCATGGGGAAATTCTTGCACAATGTAACTTTTTCTGTCTCCACTTCCTACTCTTCTAGCCACTGGGGCAGTACGTTATTCCCCCTCACACACCATCTGATATTGCTGTCTTGCCTTTCGTAATTGAAGCATAGCCTTTTTACTGACAGATCAGCATTAACCAAGTACCTTTATAAACTGTCTCTTAGTTTATCACTTTTCAAGTCTGAACACAACACTCCCTATAATTCTTATCACCGTAGAGACTAAACTTTTCATCCTGGCATGAAGCCCTTGAATATTGTAGTAACTATTTTCAGATTTTCTGTGATAAAATTCAGAATGAACTACTTGATTCATGCTACTGTTACTGTGTCAGATGTCTCCCAAACTCCATCAACTTACCTGCTAAAGCTGACAATCCCATATGAGCTCTGGCACTTGCCATCATACCACATGCAATGATGCCCCGACAGTCTCTTCAATAAACTGAACAAATTCCAACTCATCTGGACTCATATAATCCCCCAAACCTCAGGCTAAACCTCATGAGTGACCGGTGTTCCACACCTGAAGTCAACTCCTCGTTGGACCAATCCAACTATAAGCTAATCACCCTTGATATCCATATCCCGCCCCCACCCCCCATTATGGAAACCACAGTAAAAAATTTCTCCAAAGCCAACTTCATGCTTCTTAAGACAGAAGTGGTGAACTTCATGACACCCATGCAGATATACAATACAGTTACAACTGCTGAATCCTACACAAATGCACTCTATAAGCACTTACACGAGTGCATGGATCGTGCTATCCCAAACAGAACCAAGACGCTATCCTCCAAAAAAAGGAAGCCAATCTGGTGGTCCCCTGCCATAAACAAACTGTACAACAGAAGGAAGAAACTGTTGCAAAACAGAGTGAAATCCCATGAGTCAGCCTCAGTAAGAAGCTGAGATCCCTTATAAGATCCTCCAAAGCTAGCTACGAAAACAAAATTGCCACTAATTCCAAGGACAACCACAAAGCATTCTCTAGCTATGTCAAGAATCTTGAAAGCAACACCCAAATCTGCTCTGAGTTACAGCACAAAGGCAAGAAAATTACAGAACCAACTGATATTGCCAACATCCTGGCAGATAGTTTCAGTGCTAACTTTACCCCCCTCTCACCCCCTAAAGGGCCCATATCTATACAGGAAGAATGCAGAGTCCCTGTAATCACAACTACACAGGTAAAAGCTGCACTCTAAAGCCAAAAACACAGCATCCATGGGACTGGACAACATCCCAGGCTGCATTTTACATGAACTTCAGAACGAACTGGCTCCCCACTTAAGCACCATGTTCAATAATAGCCTCACATCAGGCTTTGTCCCCATTGAATGGCGCACAGCAACAGTTATCCCACTCCACAAAGGGGGATACAAAGGAGCCAACACTGATCCCGGGAACTATCGACCTTTTAGCCTGACGAGCCTGGTCTGCAAGGCCATGGAACGTATCATCATGGAACTCTTAAAGAAAGACATTGATAACCTCCAAACTCTGGATCCCACCCAGTTCAGGTTTGTGAAAGGCAGATCATGCCTCCTGAACCTGATCGACTTCTTTGAGGCAGTCACCAAAGCCGTAGATGAGGGTAAGGTGGTTCACACAGCCTATGTTGACCTCGCCAAGGCTTTCGACACCATCCCTCATTCTGGAATTATAGCTAAACTCACTAAACTAAGTATAAATCTCTACATCACAAGATGGGTTGCCAACTGGCTCACTGACAGAACCCACACTGTAAAAGTTGCAGACTCCAAATCTGACCTCAAAGCAGTGACAAGTGGAGTACCACAGGGTTCCGTCCTTGGACCTCTCCTGTTTGGTATCTACTTCTCTGAAGTACAGGTTAACACAGAAGGCCTCTGGCTAATGAAGTTCGCAGATGACTGCAAACTAGGAGCCATAGTCAAGTCCCCAAATTATGTGGACATACTACAGAAGGGCCTCGTTGAGACAGATGCCTGGTGTCAGAGCCATGGCCTCAAGCTCAATGCCAAAGAGTGCAGTGTCACCCCTTTGGTAAAAACTCTACCCATGAACTACCACATAGGTAGCAATCTACTTAACACCGAATGCGTGATAAGAGACCTTGGTAGTCACATCGCCACAGTAGTCAGGAAGTCCTTCTACATGGCACACCTCATCGTAAAAGGGTTCTCATCCAGGAAAAAAGAAGTCATTGTTCCCCTCTACTCAACACTCATTAGACCCATTATAGAGTACAACGCCTCTTTTGGAATGTACCTCACAAGACATGTGCAGCAGCTGGAAAGGCCACAGAAGTACCTCACAAAGAGGATTACTGGCCTCAAACAAATGCCCGACTGCCTTAAAAAACTCTGGCTTTACTCCGTAGCATATCACCTACTCCGAAGTGATCTCTGCCTAACATATAAAGCTATGTCAAACCCAGAGATGTTGGACATGCTACACCTAAAGAAATCCCAATCCCTCCGAGCTACACGCTCTAGGGACCTAAACCTTGTCACCACAATAAACAGGACATGCTGGAGGGATAGATTCCTGTCCCAGAGACTTCCCATACTCTGGAACAGGTTACCCATCTATGTCAAGCCAAGTTCTTCATTAGCACTCTTCAAGAAAAATCTTGATGAGTGGATGGGAAATAGGAAATACACCCCGGGGATCACTTCTGTGTCTCTGCTCGACAGTGGCACAGGAAAATAACTTTCTTGGGTGGCGTAAGCCAGGGAACCTTGTAGGCTAGGCTTACGTAGGCCCTTGGGCCGATAGCCGGGTACCTACCTATGAACCTAAGATGTGGCAGAAGCCGTACCTTTGTGATGCTGCATCATATGCTGAAGGCTATAGCTATGCCTTGGCGATAGTAAGTGGGTGGTGCAGGAGGCCACAACTGTACTCTAAGTGTTAATAAGTTGGATACAGAATGTTACAGCCATGTCTTGGTGATGCAGAGTCAATGTGGAAGGCTGCAGCTCTACCTTGATGATGCTGAAATTGATGTTGAAGGCTGTAACCGTACCTCAGTGATACTGAGTTGTGTGGTTAAAGCTACAGGTGTAGCTCAGTGATGCTCATTTGGGTGCACAAGGCTACAGCCGTACCTCAGTGATGCTGAGTTGGGTCCATAAGGCTACAGCTGTACTTCAGTAATGCTGAACTGGGCGCATAAGGCTGCATCCGTACCTCAGTGATGCCGAATTGGGTGCATAAGGCTACATCCGTACATCAGTGATGCTGATTTGGGTGCACAAGGCTACAGCCGTACCTCAGTGATGCTGAATTGGGTGCATAAAGCTACAGCCTTACCTCAGTGATGCTGAGTTGGGTCCATAAGGCTACAGCTGTACTTCAGTGATGCTGAACTGGGTGCGTAAGGCTACATCCGTACATCAGTGATGCTGATTTGGGTCCATAAGGATACAGCCGTACCTCAGTGATGCTGAATTGGGTGCATAAAGTTACACCCATATCTCAGTGATGCTGGGTTGGGTGCATAAGGCTACAGCCATGCCTCAGTGATGCTGAGGGTGCATAAGGCTACAGCCGTACCTCAGTGATGCTGAATTGGGTGCATAAGCCTACAGTCATACTTCAGTGATGCTGAGTAGGGTACACAAGGCTACAGCTGTACCTCAGTGATGCTGAGTTGGGTGTATAAGGCTACAGCCATACCTCAGTGATGCTGATTTGGGTGCTTAAGACTACAACTGTACCTCAGTGATGCTGAGTTGGGTGCTTAAGGCCACAGCTATACCTCAATGATGCTGAGATGAATTCATAAGGCTACAACCATACCTCAGTGATACTGAGTTGGGTAATTAAGGCTACAACTGTACTTCAGTGATGCTGAGTTGGGTGCATAAGGCTACAACCTTACCTCAGTGATGCTGATGTGGGTGCATAAGATTACAGCCAAACCTCAGTAATGCTGCGTTGGGTGCATAAGGCTACAGCCGTACCTCAGTTATGCTGAGTTGGGTGCATAAGGCTACAGCTGTTCCTCACTGATACTGGACTGGGTGCATAAGGCTGTAGCCATACCTCAGTGATGCTGAGTTGGGGTGCACAAGGCTACATCCATGCCTCAGTGATGCTGAGTTGGGTGCAAAAGGCTACAGCCATACCTCAGTGATGCTGAGTTGGGTCCATAAGGCTACAGCCATACCTCAGTGATGCCAAGTTGGATGCATAAGGCTACAGCCAGCCATACCTCAGTGATGCTGAGTTGGGTGCATAAGGATACAGCCATACCTCAGTGATGCTAATTTGGGTGCATAAGACTACAGCCATACCTCAGTGATGCTCATTTGGGTGCACAAGGCTACAGCTGCACCTCAGTGATGCTCAGTTGGGTGCATAAGGCTGCAGGTGTACCTCAGTGATGCTGAGTTGGGTGCATAAAGCTACACCAGCACCTCAGTGATGCTCAGTTGGGTGCAAAAGGCTACAGTCATACTGCAGCGATGCTGAGTTTGGTGCATAAGGATGCAGGTGTACCTCAGTGATGCTGAGTTGGGTGTTTAAGGCTACAACAGTACCTCAATGATGCCGAATTGGGTGCATATGGCTACAGCCATACCTCACTGATGCTGAGATGAATGCATAAGGCTACAGCAGTACCTCAGTGATGCTGAGTTGGGTGCATAAGGCTAAAGCCATACCTCAGTGATACTGAGTTGGGTGCTTAAGCCTACAACTGTACCTCAGTGATGCTGAATGTGGTGCATAAAGCTACAGCCATACCTCAGTGATGCTGAGTTGGGTGAACAAGGCTATAGCCGTACCTCAGTGATGCTGAGTTGGGTGCATAAGGCTACACATGTACCTCAGTGATGCTGAATTGGGTGCAAAGTGCTACAACCTTACCTCAGTCATGCTGAGTTGAGTGCATAAAGCTACAGCCGGACCTCAGTAATGCTGAGTTGAGTGGATATGGCTACTGCCTTACATCAGTGATGCTGAGTTGGATGCACAAGGCTACAGCTGTACCTCAGTGATGCTGAGTTGGGTGCACAAGGCTACAGCTGTGCCTCAGTGATGCTGAGTTGTGTGCACAAGGCTACAGCCATACCTCAGTGATGCTGAGTTGGGTGCTTAAGGCCACAGCTGTACTTTAGTGATGCTGAGATGGATGCATAAGGCTACTGCTGTACCTCAGTAATGCTGAGTCGTATCCATAAGCCTACAACTATACCTCAGTAATGCTGAATGTGGTGCATAAGGCTACAGCCATACCTCAGTGATGCTGAGTTGGGTGCACAAGGCTACAACCGTACCTCAGTGATGCTGAGTTGGGTGCATAAGGCTACAGCCCTAACTCGGTGATGCTCAAATGGGTGAATAAGGCAACAGCCTTACCTCAGTGATGCTGGGTTGGGTTTATAAGGCTACAGCCTTACCTCAGTGATGCTGAGTTCGATGCACAAGGCTACAGCCGTACCTCAGTGATGCTGAGTTGGGTGCAGAAGCCTACAGCTGTACCTCAGTGATGCTGAGTTGGGTGTACAAGGCTACAGCCATACCTCAGTGATGCTGAGTTGGGTGTTAAGGCTACAGCCATTCCTCAGTAATGCTGAGTTGGGTGCATAAGGCTACAGCCGTACCTCAGTGATGCTGGGTTGGGTTTATAAGGCTGCAGGTTTACCTAAAGTGATGCTGAGTTAGGTGGATAGGGCTACTACCTTACCTCAGTGATGCTGAGTTGGGTGCATAATGCTACAGCCATACCTCAGTTTTGCTCAGTTGGGTGCATAAGACTACAGCTGCACCCCAGTGATGCTCAGTTGGGTGCACAAGGCTGCAGCCATGCCTTAATGATGCTGAGTTGGGTGCCTAAGGCCACAGTTGTACCACAGTGAGGCTGAGATGGATGCATAAGGGTACAGCCATACCCCAGTGATGCTGAATTGGGTGCATAAGGCTACATATGTACCTCATTGATGCTGAGTTAGGTCCATAAGGCTACAGCCGTACCTCAGTGATGCTGATTTGGGTCCATAGGGCTACAGCTGTGCCTCAGTGATTCTTAATTGGGTGTATAAGACTACATACCTCAATGGTGCTGAATTGGGTGGATAAGGCTACAGTCGTATCTCAGTAATGCTCAGTTGGATGCATAAAGCTACAGCCGTACTGCAGTGATGCCTAGTTGGGTGCATAAGGCTGCAGGTGTACCTCAGTGATGCTGCGTTGGGTGGATAAGGCTACTGCCTTACCTCAGTGATGCTGAGTTCAGTGCAGAAGTCTATAGCCTTACCTCAGTGATACTCAGTTGGATGCACAAGGCCACAGCCGTACCTCAATGATGCGAGTTGGGTCCATAAGGCTACTGCGATACCTCAGTGATGCTCAGTTGGATGCATAAGGCTTCACCTGTACCTCTGTGATGCTCAGTTGGGTGCACAAGGCTACAGCTGTACTTCAGTGATACTCAGTTGGGTGCTTAAGGCTACAGGTGTACCTCAGTGATACTGAATTTGGTGCATAAGGCTACAGCCGTACCTCAGTGATGCTCAGTTGGGTGCATAAGGCTACATCCATACCTCAGTGATGCTGAGTAGGGTGCTCAAGGCGACAGCCATACCTCAGTGATGCTCAGTTGGGTGCATAAGGCTACAGCCCGTACCTCAGTGATGATGATTTGGGTGCATAAGGCTACAGCCATACCTCAGTGATGCTCATTTGGGTGCACAAGGCTTCCGCTGTACCTCAGTGATGCTGAGTTGGATGGTTAAGGCTGCAGGTGTAACTCAGTGATGCTGAATTGGGTGCATAAGGCTATAGGTGTAGCTCAGTGATGCTGAGTTGGGTGTAAGGCTACAGCTGTACCTCAGTGACGCTGAGTTGGGTGCACAAGGCTGCAGCTGTACATCACTGATGCTGAGTTGGGTACACAAGGCTACAGCCGTACATCAGTGATGCCGAATTCGGTACATAGGGTTACAGCCATAACTCAGTGATGCTGAATTGCATGCATAAGGCTACAGCCATACCTCAAGTGATGCTGAGTTGGTGCATAAGACTACAGCTGTACCCAAGTGATGCTCAGTTGGGTGCACAAGGCTACAGCCATACTTTAGTGATGCTGAGTTGGGTGCTTTAGACCACAGCTGTACCTCAGTGATGCTGAGATGGAATCATAAGGGTACAGCCGTACCTCAGTGATGCTGAATTGGGAGCATAACACTACAGACATACCTCAGTGATGCTGAGTTGGGTCCATACGGCTACAGCCGTACCTCAGAGATGCTGATTTGGGTCATTAAGGCTACAGCTATACCTCAGTGATGCTGAATTGGGTGCATAACACTACAAGCATACTTCAGTGATGCTGAATTGCATGCATAAAGCTACAGCTGTACTGCAGTGATGCTGGGTTGGGTGCATAAGGCTACACTCATACCGCAGTGATGCTGAGTTGTGTGCACAAGGCTACAGCCGTACCTCAATGTGATGCTGAGTTGGGTGCTCAAGGCCACAGCTGTACCTCAGTGATGCTGAGCTGGATGCATAAGGCTACTGCCGTACCTCATTAATGCTGAGTGGCATCCATAAGGCTACCGCCATACCTCAGTGATGCTGAGTTGGGTGTGTAAGGCTACAGTCGTACATCAGTGATGCTTAGTGCGGTCCATAATTAAGGACCCACACATGAGATAGAACAGGTCAGTGAAGGTTAATCATCTGTGAACAGAGGGAGAGGAGCTAGGAACTAAACCTTCTATTTAAGGGGTAAAATAAAACATTTCAGAGCTTTACTGGAAAGGCTCACCCAGACTCTGCTACACTTTGCTGTCAGGGAAAGGTTACTTTCCTTTTTATTTGTTGTATTTTATATTACTTTATTGCCTTTTTCTATTTTGACTACTGTGATTTGTTTTCTTTACCTTGTGTTTTACTTGTATTCTCCTTTTAACTGCATATTAAAACTTGAAAAGAGACCACAGCTCTGTCTCTTGTGAGTCAGGCAGACATTTTTCCCCCACCCTGTTACTGTTGTATTCTTAAACACCACTGTCTTTCTAGTTGCCTGCCCCTTATGTTAATTTGACCATATATTTCATTTCCTCTCTGCTTTTACTGGCTTTTGTGAGTAAGTGCAACATTATCATTTTGTGAAATCACTCCCCTTCAACTATTTAAATGTATTGGCCATCCTACTGTATACCATAATACTAGAATACAAAAGTGACCACCCCCTTTCAATTTATCTTGCTGTTTCAAAAATAGTGACTGTCCACTAAAACTTAACTTTTTAGAGAGGTAAAACTTAAGTTACCTACTTTCACATCTAACTCATCTATTGCACACTGCAGTGTTTAGGATCCCTGTGACTAGCACTTGCTCTAAAACCTGCTGGAAAGCACTAGGAAGCCTTAAACTGATACAAGCACTCAACTCTCCTTGTTAATAAAGAGAAATTAATTGTAGGCACTAAACAGCCTGTAATTGCAAAGTACCTTGCTAAAGTAAGGGAAAACAGCTCTTGTACTTTACAAAAAAAAAAGCACCAAACCAGGCATGTCCAAGGGTCAGCTTGCAGTGAATTCTCCTGTCCACCTGGTGAAAATGGGCATATTGGGGCAATGCAGCAATTGCCTCATGTACACCGACTACCCTCTCCTCCTACCACCCAACACTACAACCTGCGAGAGATGCACTCATGTAGCCAAACTGGAAGCAAAGCTCTCTCCACCCAAGATTGTGCTAGACAGTCAAGAGGAGAAGTTTAACACCCGCACTACACCTCTAGCAACACATAGCCCTTCTAAACCCACAGCAGGAAAACCCTCACGTAGCAACAGTAAACCCTCATATGCAGAGGCCCTTAACAGTAACCTGCCCAACAAGGACCTCCGAAGCTGAAACATAAACAAACACCAATCACAAACAAAGTGTCACATAGCTCACAACACCAGTGTGCCACCCAACAACAGCCCCTAAGGCAAGACAAAGTACCCAACACTTTAGTCATAGGTGACTGTATAGTCAGGCATACTGATGTCCCACTCACCAGGATGAACAAGGAGAAAATTACAGTCAGCTGTCTGTCTGGTGCCAGGATCTGCCACATAACGCATGGACTCAAGTAACTCCACAAGTACAAATATGACTCTGTCATTGTCCATGTTGGAGTGAATGACTTGAGATGTACCTCCCTGGACTACATGAAAAGAGACATGGAAGAGCTCTCGGATCATGTGGCCCAGGCAGGTATGACCCTGGCCTTGAGTAGCATCCTGCCTTCGTCCAGAATGATACCACAGTATAAGGACAAAATGATTGACTTCAACAATTGGCTAAGTTTCTGGTGTCATTCAAAGGGGATCCAGTATCTGTCTGCCTGGGATGACATGATCGACAGACCACGATGCTTTGCCAGAGATGGTCTGCACCTGTCGCTTTTGGGATTCAGGTTACTGGCTAAGACTCTTGTCACCCCTGTAGTGTCTTTTTTAGGCAAAGTTCAAAGGACAAAACCACCAGAAATAGCCAGGGAATTGTTATGGCTAAGCTTGTATAACTCCTAGGGCCGATAGCCTAATACCAACCTATGAACCACCGTAACAGGTACAAGCATGCAAAATCTGTAGGTAATGCTACTCAATGCTAGAAGTCTAAGCCTCTCAAGGCACTGGTAAAAATGGAAAACATTGATATCTGTGCAGTAACTGAGACCTGGTTCAGGGCTCCAGAGAGCACCCCTGCAATACCAGGCCACAACTCTAACCACACTTTTCAGTCACTAAACCAGGACCGAAACACTAAAAGTGGATAAGTGTCCATATTCACACCACCAGGCTAGTTGTCCAACACAATGCATCTGAAATTCTCCAGGTGCAACTAACACTAGGTAAGATTGCAATCCAAATTGTAGCTCGCTACAGATCCCCCACCATGCCCCAAGATTCTCACTACACCTTTCTAAACATACTGGAAAATGTTAAGATACAACCAAACACCCTAATACTGGGTGATTTCAACTACCCTGCCATTAACTGGGAAAACTACTTGTGTACTAACACCTTTGCCCGACAGTTCTTGGAATTCATAAATTCCAATCCCCTGGATCAACTAATCCATAGTCCCACCAGGGGCTCCAGTATCCTAGACCTGGTCATTACCAACATGGGAAATTGATGCTCCACACCTATGGTCACCCCCCCTCGTTGGTCAAGTCTGACCATAAGCTAACCACCCTTGATGTCCACATCCCATTCCCACCCCCCAGAAAGGAAACTTCCGTAAAAAACTTCTCCAAAGCCAGTTTCATGCTACTCAAGTCAGAAGTGACAAACTTCATAATACCCATGCAAATGGGAACTGAAAGTTCGACTGCTGAATCCAACACTAAGGCACTGTACGAGCACATCCACTCGTGCATGAATCGTGCCATCCCAAATAGAATCAAGACGCTCTCCTCCAAAAAAAGGAAGCCAATCTGGTGGTCCCCTGCCATAAACAAAGTTTACAACAAAAGGAAGAAACTGTTGCAGAAAAGAGGAAAATCCCAGGATGCATAAAACTCCCTTACGAGCCTCAGTAAGAAGCTGAGATCCCTCATAAAATCCTCCAAAGCTAGTTACGAAAATAAAATTGCCAAATATTCCAAAGACAACCACAAGGCATTCTATAGCTATCTCAAGAATCTAAATGGCAATGCTCAGATCTGCTCTGAGCTACCACAGAATGGCATTAAATATACTGATCCCATGGATATTGCCAATATCCTGGCAGATCGATTCAGTGCCAACTTCACCCCCCTCAAGGGCCCATCTCAATACCGAAAGATTGCCAAATTCCAGTAATAACGGCCACACAGATAAAAACAGCACTCTCCAAAGCTAAGAATACAGCATCCATGGGACCAGATGATATCCCGGGCTGTGTACTACAAAATGAACTGGCACCTCACCTAAGTGTCATGTTTAATCATAGCCTCACCTCAGGCTTCATACCCACTGAGTGGCGCACAGCTACAGTTATCCCACTCCACAATGGAGGATCCACCTTGGATCCTGGGAACTACCGACCCATCAGTCTGACGAGCCTGATCTGCAAGGCCATGAAACATGTTATCATGGAACATATAAACGAAGACATTGGCAACCTTCAAACACTAGACCTCACCCAGTTTGGGTTCATGAAGGGCCGATCTTGTCTCCTGAACCTGATTGACTTCTTCAAATCAGTCTCCAGAGCTGTGGATGAGGATAAGGCAGTCCACACAGCCTGTCTGGACCTCGCCAAGGCCTTCAACACCATCCCCCACTCTGGAATCATAAATAAACTTACTAAGCTGGGCATTAATCCCTACGTCACTCGATGGGTTGCCAACTGGCTTACTGAAAGAACCCACACTGTAAAAGTAGCCGACTCCTAATCCAGCTCCAGGCAAGTGACAAGTGGAGTACCTCAGGGTTCAGTCCTGGGACCGCTCTTGTTTGGCATCTACTTCTCTGAAGTACAGGCCAACACTAATGGACTCTGGCTAACAAAGTTCACAGATGACTGCAAACTGGGAGCCATTATTGAATCCCCAGATGATGTGTATTTTCTACAAAAGGGCCTTACAGAAACAGGTACTTGGTGCCAGAGCCATGGGCTCAAGCTCAATGCCAAAAAATGTATAGTTATCCCCTTTGGGAAAAAACATGTACCCGTGAATTACCACATAGGTGGCAGTACACTAAACACCGAAAGTGTGATAAGAGACTTGGGGACACAGGTGGACAGTGGTCTCACCTTCGATAACCACATCGCCACAACAGTCAGGAAATCCTTCTATGTGGCACACCTCATCACTAAGGACTTTTCATCCAGAAAAAAGGAGGTCATTGTCCCACTGTACTCATCCCTCATTAGACCCATTATAGAATACAATGCCCCATTTGGTATGTACCTCTCAAGACATCTGCAACAACTGGAAAGGCCACAGAAATACCTCATTAAAAAAATCACAGACCTAAAGCAGATGCCCTATGCTGACTGCCTAAAAAACTCCAGCTGTACTTTGTCACATATCGTCTACTCAGAGGTGATCTCTGCTTAACATACAAGGCCATGTCAAACCCAGAGCTGTTGGACATGCTACACTTAAAGAAATCCCAATCCCTCAGAGCCACACGCTCCAGGGATCTAAACCTTGTCATAACAATAAACAAAACATGCTGGAGGGATAGGTTCCTGACCCAGAGACTCCCCAGACTCTGGAATAGACTGCCCATACATGTCAATTAGAGTGCCTCTTTGGCCCATTTCAAAAGGAACCTTGATGATTGGATGGGAGATAGGAAATTCACTCAGGGGATCACTTCAGTCACCTTGCTAAAGTAAATATTGTGGGAAGAAATAGCCAAGGAATTGTTATGGATAGGCTTGTATAGGCCCTATGGCCAATGGCCAAGTACCAACCTATGAACGTATAAGGCTACAGACATACCTCAGTGATGCTGAATTGGGTACATAAGGCTACAGCCGTACCTCAGTTAGCTCCGTTGAGTGCTTTAGTCTACAGCCATAACTCAGTGATGCTGAGTTGGGTTTATAAGGCTACAGCCATACCGCAGTGATGCTGAGTTGGCTGCACAAGGCTACAGACATGCCTTAGTGATGCTGAGGGTGAATAAGGCTACAGCCGTACCTCAGTGATGCTGAATTGGGTGCATAAGGCTACAGCTGTACCTCAGTGATGTGGAGTTGGGTGCTTAAGGCCAGAGCTTTACCTCAGTGATGCTGAGTTGGGTGCACAAGGTTATAGCCATACCTCGATGCTGAGTTGGGTGAACAAGGCTACAGCTGTACCTCATTGATGCTGAGTTGGGTTCATAAGGCTACAGCCGTACCTCAGTGATGCTGATTTGGGTGCATAAGGCTACAGCCATACATCATTGATCCTAAATTGGGTACATAAGGCTACAGCCATACCTCAGTGAGCTCCGTTGGGTGCATAAGTTTACAGCCATACCTCAGTGAGGCTGAGTTGGGTACATAAGGCTACAGCCACACCACAGTGATGCTGAGTTGGGTGCATAGGGTTACAGCCATACCTCAGTGATGCTGAATTGGGTGCATAAGGCTACAGTCGTACCTCAGTGATGCTGAGTTGGGTGCATAAGGCTACAGTCATAACCCAGTGATGCTGAGTTGGGTGCATAAGGCTACAGTCATAACTCAGTGATGCTGAGTTGGGTGCATAAGGCTACAGTCGTACCTCAGTGATGCTGAGTTGGGTGCATAAGGCTACAGTCATAACTCAGTGATGCTGAGTTGGGTGCATAAGGCTACAGTCGTACCTCAGTGATGCTGAGTTGGGTGCATAAGGCTACAGTCGTACCTCAGTGATGCTGAGTTGGGTGCATCAGGCTACAGTCATACCTCAGTGATGCTGAATTGCATACGTAAGGCTACACTCATACCTCAGTGATGCTGAGTTGGGTGCATAAGGCTACAGTCATACCTCAGTGATGCTGAATTGCATACGTAAGGCTACACTCATACCTCAGTGATGCTGAGTTGGGTTCATAAGGCTATAGCCGTACCTCAGTGATGCTGAGTTGTGTGCATAAGGCTACAGCTGTACCTCAGTGATGCTGAATTGCATACGTAAGGCTACAGCCGTACCTCAGTGATGCTGAATTGCATACATAAGGCTACAGCCGTACCTCAGTGATGCTGAATTGCATACGTAAGGCTACAGCCGTACCTAAGTGATGCTGAATTGCATACGTAAGGCTACAGTCATACCTCAGTGATGCTGAGTTGGATGCATAAGGCTACAGCCGTACCTCAGTGATGCTGGATTGCATACGTAAGGCTACAGCCGTACCTCAGTGATGCTGAATTGCATACGTAAGGCTACAGCCATACCTCAGTGATGCTGAGTTGGGTGCATAAGGCTACAGTCATAACTCAGTGATGCTGAATTGGGTGCATAAGGCTACAACCGTACCTCAGTGATGCTGAATTGCATACGTAAGGCTACAGCCGTACCTCAGTGATGCTGAATTGCATACGTAAGGCTACAGCCGTACCTCAGTGATGCTGAATTGCATACGTAAGCTACAGCCATACCTCAGTGATGCTGAATTGGATGCATAAGGCTACAACCATACCTCAGTGATGCTGAATTGCATATGTAAGGCTACAGCCATACCTCAGTGATGCTGAGTTGGGTACATAAGGCTACAGTCATAACTCAGTGATGCTGAATTGGGTGCATAAGGCTACAGCCGTACCTCAGTGATGCTGAATTGCATACGTAAGGCTACAGTCGTACCTCAGTGATGCTGAGTTGGGTGCATAAGGCTACAGTCATACCTCAGTGATGCTGAGTTGGGTGCATAAGGCTACAGTCGTACCTCAGTGATGCTGAGTTGGGTGCATAAGGCTACAGTCATACCTCAGTGATGCTGAGTTGTGTGCATAAGGCTACAGTCGTACCTCAGTGATGCTGAGTTGGGTGCATAAGGCTACAGTCATACCTCAGTGATGCTGAATTGCATACGTAAGGCTACAGCCGTATTTCAGTGATGCTGAATTGCATACGTAAGGCTACAGTCGTACCTCAGTGATGCTGAATTGCATACGTAAGGCTACAGCCGTACCTCAGTGATGCTGGATTGCATACGTAAGGCTACAGCCGTACCTCAGTGATGCTGAGTTGCATACGTAAGGCTACAGCCGTACCTCAGTGATGCTGAGTTGGGTGCATAAGGCTACAGCCGTACCTCAGTGATGCTGAGTTGCATACGTAAGGCTACAGCCGTACCTCAGTGATGCTGAGTTGGGTGCATAAGGCTACAGTCGTACCTCAGTGATGCTGAGTTGGGTGCATAAGGCTACAGTCATACCTCAGTGATGCTGAGTTGGGTGCATAAGGCTACAGCCGTACCTCAGTGATGCTGAATTGCATACGTAAGGCTATAGCTGTACCTCAGTGATGCTGAGTTGCATACGTAAGGCTACAGCCGTACCTCAGTGATGCTGAATTGCGTACTTAAGGCTACAGCCGTACCTCAATGATGCTGAATTACATACGTAAGGCTACAGTCATACCTCAGTGATGCTGAGTTGGGTGCATAAGGCTACAGCCGTACCTCAGTGATGCTGAATTGCATACGTAAGGCTATAGCTGTACCTCAGTGATGATGAGTTGCATACGTAAGGCTACAGCCGTACCTCAGTGATGCTGAATTGCGTACGTAAGGCTACAGCCGTACCTCAGTGATGCTGAATTGCGTACGTAAGGCTACAGCCGTACCTCAGTGATGCTGAATTACGTACGTAAGGCTACAGCCGTACCTCAGTGATGCTGAATTACATACGTAAGGCTACAGCCGTACTTCAGTGATGCTGAATTGCATTCATAAGGCTACAGCCGTACCTCAGTGATGCTGAGTTGCATACGTAAGGCTACAGCCATACTTCAGTGATGCTGAATTGCATACATAAGGCTACAGCCGTACCTCAGTGATGCTGAGTTGCATACGTAAGGCTACAGCCGTACTTCAGTGATGCTGAATTGCATACGTAAGGCTGCAGCCGTACCTCAGTGATGCTGAATTGCATACGTAAGGCTACAGCTGTAACTCAGTGTTGCTGAGTTGCATACGTAAGGCTACAGCCGTACCTCAGTGATGCTGAGTTGCATACGTAAGGCTACAGCCGTACCTCAGTGATGCTGAGTTGGATGCACAAGATAAAACATCTTCCTGTCAGACCTCTTGCACAACAGAAGAGTCGATGCTCCCATCTTCATAGCGGAGCCCTTCTTGATTCTCTTTTTTCACGAGGAACCTCCTCTACTTGCAGTGGGAGGTGTAATTGTGGACATCGGTTTTAGTCACACCCAAACTGCATCTCTCAGATTTGTTTGCCTAGCTCCTCAGATTACTTCCTGTAATCTCTGATACACTGTTGGAAAACTCCCTAACAAGTAACAATGTGAAATCAAAACTACTGGTTCTACAAACTTTTATTTTATTAGTTATATATCTTCCGGTCATAACATTGCTTTGTACAGTTTTTGCTAAAGTTCAGATACCTTTATTCCCTGATATCCGTTTTATGAAGCTGGTTCTGTATTGTAAAAGGGAGCTGCAGCCTGTCCAAGAACTCAGCCAGAGTCGGGCAGACAAGGACGTCTATTGTGGGGATGCATGGACATACACACACACGACACATTTGGAATATCACTGAATCACCTATGACATATCTTTGGACTGTGGGATGGGACTGAAGTACCCAGTAAAACTACAGATGGATCTTGGGGGGGGGGGGTATGTAGACTGCAGATATATAATACCCCAGTTAATATTTTAATACCAAGCTGGAAAACCAAGCACCATGATGCACATCACAGTGCCAGTGACTGCTCCCCTCTGCCACATGAGGCACATCACAGTGCCAATGGCTGCTCCCCTCTGCCACATGAGGCACATCACAGTGCCAATGGCTGCTCCCCTCTGCCACATGAGGCACATCACAGTGCCAATGGCTGCTCCCCTCTGCCACGTGAGGCACATCACAGTGCCAGTGGCTGCTCCCCTCTGCCACATGATGCACATCACAGTGCCAGTGACTGCTCCCCTCTGCCACATGAGGCACATCACAGTGCCAATAGCTACTCCCCTCTGCCACGTGAGGCACATCACAGTGCCAATGGCTGCTCCCCTCTGTCACATGAGGCACATCACAGTACCAATGGCTGCTCCCCTCTGCCATGTGAGGGACATCACAGTGCCAATGGCTGCTGCCCTCTGCCATGTGAGAGACATCACAGTGCCAGTTGTTGCTCCCCTCTGCCATCCTTCTGTAACACAACCAAAATATCAACTTGGCTGAAGGGAATCTTTTGAAATGTACTAATCTTCACATCATTATGATTTCACCTTAAATAAAATTTTGTTCAGTTGTTTTAACTTATGATGTGATGTTACAATATCCCATTGTGTCAACTGTCTTAATCTTATTAATATTTATTTAATATAATAATGGTACATGGATCAGTCTACTTTCACATTTATTACATTAAAAAGAAAGTAAAACTAATAATAAATCATAGATTTCCATTTAATGCCACATTTTTTCTTTTCATCATTTCACATAGTTTTACCCTCTAGGGTTAGTTTTGACAGTGAGCTTAGCCTGTGTGATGAATTAATTATATCCCAGCGACTGCTACTGTAATTCTTCTTATATTACAAAGCAATATGTTATATTCTGTTCATAAATATAAAGGAAAAAAATTTGTTTGAACGGAATATTATATTTGTCTAAGATATGAGACATATTTTCCCGCTCTTCAACACCATTTAATCACACATCACTTAATGGCATTGACACGCAGTTTTGTGTATAGCTGTTCATACTCTCCGTAAATATACTGAGGGCAACTGGAGATCTGTTAGAGTGAATCCTGTTTTATGTCTTTCCCTTATTAAGTACAAGTCTGTGCTTGGACTTCTATGAATAACAGGTGTAATACACATGCCTTTGTTGCTGGGAGATCAAAAGGCTGTATGTTCTGTCCTCCCAGGGTGGTTAGATTAATTTTCTAATACTGACACTGCAGTGAGGCTTAAGGAGTGGTGCTGCAAACCTGATTTTGCAATCCTTTGGATTAGACCTTAAAAGCAATGCCCACATCATTAGGTTGGTGGTAGCTTAGGTGGATGTAAGAGATCACATGGCATTTACTAAAAAAAGAGTCGAAGAAGCTCCATGGTGCTTTAGGTAAATTTCCTCTAGTCAGTATGAATAAGTAATACCTCCAGTCTCCTGTGAAAAGAGGACATTGTTCCAGTGGTACTAACCTGAACAACAAAGCATAAATAAATGAATATCAATCTTGGTACACTTCTTCCAACATCCTTGACTAATTTCATATGATTTTTATATTGTTTGACACAGTTACTCTTCATAAATACACTGTGGGCTGGATTCATGACCACCTACACTAAGTGTTCACTATGTGTACATGATCTGCATTCAAGAACATCCCTACTACAGTTTTTGTAGTCTATTTACTCAGAAAAATTACACCAAGTGTAGGCATAGTCTGCATATTGTAGTAACCTTTATGAATCCCCTCAATTGTTAAGGTTGCAAGAAAATCAGTAGGAAAAGTAAAATTAGGAGGAAGAAGATACGAGTTACATTTGTGTTGTATATTCACTCAGAATGGTGTACGTTAAGTGTACACTTAGTGTAGGCATTAATGAATCCAGCCTTGTGTCTTTACTTGCATTGCAATTGGTATTTAACCAAGGACACACAGACATAAAGCATACTGGGGCCATAGCCTGTTCCCTTAGTGAAAGTGGTTCCATTTGATTGTTGACTTTGTAGTTATGATCTGATCTGTGCTAGAGGCCACTCTCATGTTTCCTTATAAGCCGTGACTCATCTCTGTTAGAATATTGGCTGAACTTCCTTCTGAACATTGCCAGTGCCCTGGAGTACTTCGGTAAATCTTTCCCTTTCTTGCTCCCTTAAAAAGCTCCAGTAGCAAAATATTTAAATTGCTTACTGGCTCATGCGTAAAAAAATTCTGGGAAATGGTAAGGCACGGGAACAGTGTAAAAAGATTAGACTACAGTTTGTCAATGAGTGACCAAATGTCACAAAGTCCTCATGTTTCCATTTTAGAGACATATGTTGGATAAAGCACCTTTTGTCTCAAGCTGAGAAAGTTTTTTTTCTCATAGACTTTTGATGTGCTTCCCCCCATTTCTTATATTTATATATATATATATATATATATATATATATGTATATATATATATATATATATATATATATATGTATGCACACACACACACACACACACACACACACACACATGTCCAACTGTTCTGTTGTCCCTGCTGATAAAAGTTTAATAACTATTTTATATTAGCTCTTTTAAGTGATACTTTTCAGTTTTTTTTAAATCCCTAGTTGTAAGTATTTTGATCTGTATTACAGATTGACCAGGCCTTGTTTGGATTTGAGGTTTACCTCACTGTGCTAAAAAAAGTCTATCATATACAACACTGGAACATTTTTTTAAGTAAATGGTTGAATGGAGCGAGTACAGCAGGGTCCAACAAATTATTAAATAACTGCTCAAGGTACTTACTGCTGCAGAACTTTGGCAAGATGGATGCAAATGTAATTGGAAGATCTAAACTGTTTATTAACTGTCTGACTTTGCTAAAGTTTGCAGAACTGTACGTGACATTTTGCACTTCATCTGTTTTCCCTTCCACTTGACAAGTGTTGGAGAACTGCTGGGTGTGAATCACAATATTTATAACTACTAAATAAGGTCAGATGTCTCCTGCCCCCCCACTCACCTCCTCCCCAGTTCTGAATTAGTCAGATAACTCTGGTTGTTGTTAATTAATTGATTGATTGTTTGATTATCTATTTATTTATTATTATAAAAATATTTATCTTTGCTATTTTCTGTGGAGCGCAGGGCTTGCCTTATTTACCAGCTTACCTGTGAATGTTCCTTCACTCAGAAGGTATGCAGGTTGGTTGATTCAGTTCATGTCTTTATTCAAAGGGTCGGTGACAAACAATGCTTAACCCCTGTAAAATAATGCTTTTTGGTACTAGGCAAAAGGTCACTTCTGTCTCCAGACCCCTGAAAATCCCTGATTATCTAAATGACACTATTGAAAATATCAATTACCTCCATTAGGTTGCAAATAAAATATGCAACCTGTCAAATATCTGACTCAAAATTTCAGAAACTGCACTTTTGACTGCTGAAAACAGCAAAAGTCTGCATAACGAATCCCACAGTCCGGAGATGTTGAATATGTTCGAAACACCTGACATTTCTGGATTTCTCCCAACTGCACCCCCCACACCCCCTGCTATTTTAATGTACTAACTCCGAGATTGTACTACTGTGAGGGAAGGGGAACATGTTCCGACCCCTACTGTAGTATGATCTGCACTTGGAAAGCTGAATTCACATGAACGAATGCATGCTGGCATCTGCTCGGTTGTGATTTTAGCAATAAATGGTTCGTCATTACGGATTTTTGAAATTATCCTTTCTCACAACTGCCATCGCAGATGCGCGCTTCACACAAATGAAGGTAAACCGAAAATATCACTTCATTCAAATATGTAAGGATTTGGTTGGACCCCTTCATAAAATTTTCAACTACACACACACACACACACACACACACACACACACACACACACACACACACTTGAATCTCTTTTTGCCTCTCCAGACCCTGTGGAAATGTTGTAGGTAAATGCATCTTACTGGCTCAACTTGATTATAGTCTCACTATAATTGTTGCAGTCTCTAAACGAAATGCATCCACCATTCAGTCCCTCTCATATACCATATGCCGATTCATCACTCTTCCAAGAAGTGAACACTACTGCAAAACCATTGAAAAAGCTAGCTGGCTACATGTGAAACAACATGCTCACTTTCTACTTGTTTCACAACTATTTAAACTTAACGAGAATGAGAACTTCCAACTAACCTCCAGACTATTCACAGATGCACCAACATACAACCTTAGAAATCTTAACCTCTCAGGTCCTTTCATCCTACCCGCCCAAACTAAGTTTCACTGCACAGGCCATGGTTTTTCATTCATTGGACTCAAACTGTGAGAATCTCTCCCATCTTTTCTTAAAGTTCATTCCTCTTACCCCATATTCCAATTAGAAATTATAGCACAGTTCAAGACTCTAGGAAAATGCAACTGCTGTTTGTCTGGTCATATAACATAACCTCTTTTTACCTTTCTTCCTTCTACATTCTTTGCTGTGACTCTACTTTTCATTGAAATTCTTTCAGCATAACTGTTATTTCCACTCTGTATGTAATGCATGTATATATTGTGTTTGGTCGGTTATTCTCTATATATTGTTTTTCTCTATTGCATTTATACCTTCAAGCAAACTCTGATATTCACTTTGTACATAATATAAGTATATATTGCATTGTGTCACTCACTCTGTGTATAATGTCATGTATCTATTGTGTTTACCCCGGACTGAGACTGAAATAGGTCCACTGGGATCGGTGCTCTACTCCAGTTAACACATTTAAAATAAGACTAAACCATTTTTTTAATGTATTTTATCACTGCTAGATTACTGCTTGTGCAGTTTACCTTGAGTTACTTAAATCTGAACTGGACCATTTACAGTTAATGCTGAATTCTGATACTACCCTTTTCCAGCATATTGTACCTGTTCTGCATGGTCTGCATTCACTGTGTTGGTGGATAAGCCACTACACTACTTGTGTCCCCTTGTACCTAAAAGAGTTAGAGGTGCCATGTACCCCAACTAGGGTTTTTACACAGGTACTTCTTGGTAATTCTGGTGTTCACTTTCTTCCATATCAGGCACCCCACGAGTGCAATTTACTATATTATTGTCTTTGGGCATGTCCATCATTGGTTGATTTCCTCAGATCACCTAAAGTTTATCGTTTTAATATTGCCTGTGAAGGGGCTTGATAACACATAATGACCTGTCTTAGTTCTTGTACTATATATTGATTTTCTGTATACATTGTATTGCCTTTTAATCAATATTTACTTGTACTTTGGCTTCCAAGATGGCTGCACATTGAGTAACAGCTTAATTCTAGCTCTCCCAGTGTGAAAACAGAAACTCAACAGAGAAGGCCAGTAGACTTTTGAATTTATGGGTAGATTTCATTAACTGGCTAGTAAGTGTACTGCCTGGATGCCAGGAAAGAAGAAATAAAGAGCACTCGGAAAAAAAATCAGCTACAAAAAGTGGGGAAGAAGTACTGACTGGAGAAAGTTCTGTAGCTCTTCAGCAAAAATCAATGCAAGCTCCAGACATGACTTCCAGTAACCTCCAGGAAGATATAAGACAACTGCACACAGACCTGGTTAAAATAAACAAAACACTGATGGTATATATATATATATATATCAGCACAAACAACAAAAGGCTGGAAAAATGGAAGAAGCTTTAAAGAGATATTCAGATGAGGTGATAAAGCTGCAAAAATCAGTGGGTGAAATGAAGAAAAAGCTGGCTGAATATGAGACTGCTCAGGAAGAGATGTTTCAAAAATTAGAGTTAGAGGGCAGAACATATAGCGAAAACCTGAGATTTTCAGTTATACCAGAGAAGCTGGAAGGAACAGACTGCGTTAATTTTATGAAAGCACAAATAAGCAACTGGACTGGTATTCAACAGCAGGAGTTGTTAGCTGAAAAGGCACATTGTGTGTATGCTCCAAACCTGGCTATGAGAAAGCAACCTAGACCTTTAATAGTAAACATGTAATTCTACTAGCAGAAGGAGTTGATTCTGACGAATCTGTGGCAGAAGGACAAAATACTAAACGTGGGAGACAGCAGAGTGTTTGTGGAGAATGACAAACTCACTGTACTCACTGTACACCAGGCTGAAGAGGAGTAAATTCATTACACTATTCAGAGAATGTCAAGACGAAGTTGTGAGATTTAAACAGCTGTCTTTAAGGTATTCTTCCCTGGAGGGGCAAAATCTTTTTTTGATGAAGTACATGCTAAGGAGGAAATACAAAAATTTGTCCAACAAAAATTGAGATGTGAAGCAGAAGGAGAGTCTGTTTCTTCTTCTGGTAGTAAAGACCACAGAGAGACTGTACCTGTGAAACCTTTTCCAATGTTTCAATGGAAAATGTTGAAGAGAAGGAAGGGACAATGAGAGTTGACTAGAAGAATCAAGAGTAAGTTGGAAACAAAGCAGAGACAGGATCTGGGAGATGAACAGTAATTCAACCAGTAACTTAATGTGTAATTACAGTACAATAAGTATATTTGTAAAAGATGACAGAACAAGAAAATCTGGAAATATTGGACTTTTTCAGAATTTGTTGGACTTGTGGGGGACTCTAAAGTATATGCCGTAGTTCATGTCATTAATGTTCTGAAAATGCTTTGGGGAGCGGAAGAGAGGGGAAAAAGTTAACTGCAAGTAAAACATTTTTTTCTTAATAGTACTATTTTTGTGGTGTATGGTTGTCTTTGCATGCTATGTAGTGAAGTGTAATGTGTATTGTAAATAGTTACTGAAAGTGCAGGCACTGCAATTAAAAAAGCCTGGTTAAAAGAGCATGGAAAAACAAACATTAATGTGCTTTTTCACATTCTTGCATGGGGGAGTGACTAGATTAAAGTCCTTAGATTGATTTAGAAACAAGTTTTAAGATGAAGCAAGTAAATGAAAAAGAATATTGAATATTATGAGGCTTTTTTCTAGCAAACAAATGTATGCTTAGTAGCAGTTCTGTATCTGGCCCTCATGTCTCCATGGAAATAGTCTGATAAACAGAAATTGACTAACTGGTTCTCATGCCTCCATGGAGACGATGTGATAATGAGAAATTGGTTGTCTGATTCTCATGTCTCCAAGGAGACAGTCTGATAAATAAAAATTGGTTACAGTCTGGTGGAGAGTGATTGGCTGGGAAAAAAAAGAGTAACTGCCTTTGAGGTAATGTTCTTCAAAGGCATTCATGGGTTTTCCCAGCTGGGAGCGCTATAAAGATAAGACAAAACAGCATTTAATAGAAGCATAGGCTGCACCATGCATCTTAGCATGGATAAAACTTTCTGTTTGGTTAACTCAAGTTAGTGAGTGTGGCTGTCAATTTGGGACATTTGTTCCTCTTAGGAGGGTAAAATAAATTAATAGGTTTTAGGGGGAGGTTTTTTTTTTTTTTGTTAGGGTTTTCAGTAAAACAACAGTGGCAGAAGAGGATAAAAAATAATAATAGCAGATTTGTAGTGCTAAGGGGCTGCTGGCAAGGGAGGAGGATTACATTGGCATGTATTTATATTCCACCTAAAACTGCTATAGGGGAGCTTAAGAAATTCTGGGAGAAATAATCTGTTTTCAGCAAGGAATATTACTTATAGGTGGGGATTAGAATAACAAAGGAGGGTAGATTTTTGAAGGCATTTATGAAAATATTTGGCATGGAAGATGTGAATTCAGTACAAGGAGTTCAGAGTGAATTTACATATTATTCCCCGATATATAAAAACTGGCTAGGCTAGACAGAATTTACATTTCACAGGAACATGTGCATTTAATTGAAGGTCTTGATATGCATCTAATAACTATTTCAGATCATGTGCCAATAATAAGTAAAATAAAATCACAGGGTGATAAAATAAAAATGAGACACTGGTGCTTCCCCACCTATCTGTTGAAAAGAGAGGAATTTAAATAATTGGTAATAGATTATTCAGGAGCTATTTGAGAGGATGGAAATTACTTCTGAAAATATAGCTAAGGAGTGGGATAAAATTAAGGTGGAGTTTAAAAATAGGGTGGAAATAAAAAAAGGGAGATATGGTTATAAAGTAACAAGAATTATTTAGAGGGACTGACCTGTGTTGGAGTATTGCAGAATAGGGGGAATCTCATAGAATAAGAAGAGGGTCAACTGCAGAATACTAAACAGAAAATAAGGGATTAACTTGATAATATACACAAGTTTAGAAATGCTGCTGTTAAGAAACTGCTTTTTGATAGTAACTCTAGCCACAAAAACTTTTAGCACAACAACTCAGGCATCAGAAAGTAGAAAGGGTTTTCGCCAAGCTTGGGGTGCCTATAACAACAAGAGATCCTGTAGCGGTATTAGAAATATTTTAGAAATTCTATGAAAGTCAGTATAAAGCAGAGAATTATGGAAATCAAAAAAAGATACAAATGGAAATGTTTATGGAAGAATTAAATATGCCAAGGATAGAGGTGAGGAGGCTCAGTCACTAATGGTTAGGGCAGGAGGAGATGAAATAAAAACTGCGATGTATAACCAATCAACAGGAAAGTCTCTAGGAGTAAATGATACTCCTGTGAAGTTTGGAAGCTAGGAGGGTAATACTGATAAAGATCTGGAAAGTTTTGTTTATCAGTATTTTAAGCGGAAGAGAAGTACCAACATCTTGGAAGGAAGAGATGATAACTGTGATACCTAAAGAGAGTAAAGATCCATCAGGTCCAGCGGCATACAGGCCCATTTCAATACTAAACCATGATTAGAAAGTATTCATGTCTATAATGGCTAAACTAATGACAAAAGTATTGCAAAAATTAATAGATATGGATCACTGTGGTTTTGTGGAGCGTAGGCAAATATTTGACAACATTAACAGGACATTGATGATCCAGAGGGAAACAGAATGTTAGAAAATACCATTGTTGTTTGTGAATTTTGATGCAGAGAAAGCTTTTGACAAGAGTAAGCTGAATCTTTATGAGCAGGGTAATATCAGCATTTGCATTTCCTGAAAAAATGATAAGGTTGATTAGGAGGATATATGTGGGATTGGAGGTGAAAATTAAAGTGGGTGGGGTCCTCTCAGATAATTTCTGTTTGAATACCAGGAACCAGGCAGGAGTGTTCACTTTCCCCTTTGTTGTTTGCATTATATTTAGAACCATTGGCAAAGAAAATAAGGGACTCAGAAAGTCAAGGATATAATTGGTATGGTAGTCGAGAAAAGTTATTTATTATTATTATTATTTATTATTTTACATTTGTTTACAGGGGAGGTCCGACTGGACAGAGCTATCCGTTTTCAGTGGAGGCCCAGGGAAAAAAGCTCCAGAGCAATTGCTAACATACTATACACAAGACATTTACATGAGCATTGTGGTTTACACATTCACTTATAAAAATAGAGCAGATAATAACATATGATTGCATAAGATATTTACAAAAGCACAGAGATTTAGACATACAATTAAAAGTATAGCAGGTAGTAACATATGGTTGTTCATGCAGTATGTTTAGTAGAGATAATCTTGGAAATGTACTGAAGATCAGACAAGAAAGGAAAACTAAAAAAGGAGGAGAATATAGACAAGTTCATATGAGGTGCATCGACATTTTAAGGGAAAGCTTTTCACCTTAGTCTATGGAAAAGTTAATGGGTGTAGATGGGACAGTGGGGAGTAGGTGGCAGTGAGTTGGTAAGTAACGTGTGATAACATATAGTGCATCTCTGGGAGTTTTAAAGAGGTTGGATAGTGGGTAGGGGAAAGGAGTTAGAATATGTCAGCCATGTGCTAGGCAGTTACAAATAACATGTGGTAATATATAGTGCATCTGTGGGAGTTTTAAAGAGGAGGTTGGTTAGTTTGTAGGGGAAAGGAGTTAGAATATGTCAGCCAGGTGCTAAGCAGTTACAAGTAACGTGTGATAATATGTAGTGCATCTGTTTGAGTTTTAAAGAGGTTAGATAGTGGGTAGGGGAAAGGAGTTAGAATATGTCAGCCATTTGCTAGGCAGTTACAAGTAACGTGTGATAATACATAGTGCATCTGTGGAAGTTTTAAAGAGGTTGGATCGTGGGTAGGGGAAAGGAGTTAGAATTTAAGGACTTATTTTATTTTGTAGAATTTATTTTAGTTAGGAGTTTGAAGTAAGAAAATTTGGCTCTATTTGCAGATTATATTATTTTATACCTGACAAAACCAGAAAGAAACATTACAGTGTTGTGGAACATTTTCAGACAGTTTCAAATATTTTGGGATACAAAATTAATGACGCTAGAACAAAGGCAGTAGTTGTAAATTATGTACCTATATATGAATTGGTTCAGCAATATCTATATGTATGGGGACATGATAAAATGAATTATTTAGGAGTATGGATTAAAAATGATTCTGGTGTGGCCGGTAAGGATATGTGTAAAGAGACTGAAAAGATAATAAAAAACTGAGAAGATGGAAGCTTTGTTACATCTGCATGGATAGTAAGATATACCCAGTTAAAATGTGTTTAGTCCCATTAGTCTTATACACAGGTCAGGTATATTTTTATCAACCAGAGGAGAAATTGTGGATAGCAATTAATAAAGAGCTGAAGGGCTTTATCTGGTAGGGGAAGACAGCAAGAGTCAAATGGAATAAGCTGATTCTTCCAGTAGAAGAGGGCAGATTTGTAGTACCCAGTTAGAAGGGGTATTTCTGAGCTACATGGTTAAGGCTGTTATACATAGTACAAGCAGAAACTATAATTCAAAGTGGAAAGGGATGATGATGGTGAAATGGGGGAAGTTCAAGAAAAAAGGAGAGACAGGGATTTTGGATGCAGACCTTTAAGGAGAATAACAATAACATACAGAATGTTCTATCCATAAATTAGCAGAAAGTATCCTAGGAACTGAGCCAACACGGGAATAGAGAAAGGAGATTTTGCCGATAAGGATGACTGCAATTAGGGATATACACAATAGGCAACAGGGAGCTGGAATTTATTGGAGAAAACTGGCAAAGGAACCAAGATATTGGGAGCAAATAACTAGAAATGAAAAGGTAATAGAATGGGAAGAGGCCAAGAATTTATTTGGATTGCAGGTGAGAGATTGCCTTCCCTATGAAGGATTGTTATCAAAGTATAGACAAGGAGAAAGAAATAGGAGGGTCCTAAACAAAACACCATCACTGGTAGAGTTTTTAGTAGAATCTAGAACAGAAGCTGCCATTAAAAAAGGAATAATTAGTACAACATATGAAATATTGCATAAGTATAAGAATTAATCAGAGGAGGTTATAAAGGCTTGGGAAGAGAGAGAGACTGAATAAGCAATTCACACACAAACAATGGGAGGATATATGTATGTCTCCCAAATATGCAACAAAATCTAGAAGATTTAAGATTTTTGCTTGGAAATGCTTATGTAGATATTTTTATACCCCAGTTAGACTCCAGCAAATTTTTCCTCAGGTAGACAGCAAATGTTGGAGGTGCGACAGGGTACAAAGAGGCAACATATTTTCTGAGACTGCAGTGAGTTGGCAGACTTTAAGGATTCCCTGTGGGTTGCACTGTCGGAGATGCTGGGTGGGCAGATTGGTGTGATGAGGGAGATGATTTTTCTGAGCTATGATAGAATTGACTAGACATGGTAAGGCCTTGCTGTGTCTAATTATGGTGCCTGCCAAAAAAGAAATTCCTAAAAAATGGAAATCAAAATCTAAACCAAATGTCCTAGAAGTAGTGAATATAGTAACAGAGATAAAACAATTGGAACTGAGATCTTTAAAAACGTGTAGGAGCAAACTACGTAGGAAAACATGGGAAATTTGGGAAAAATACATAGGGGGAGAATGAGGTTTAAAAGAAAGCAGCATTTAAATAAGCTGTGTAATGTTTGAAAATGATTGGGTAGATTATAAGTGATGTATCATGTTTGCAAATGGGAGTGTGTCACTATGGTTTGTGATGTAAAATGTCTGCATCTAGGACTGTGTCAGTGTGGATTGCTTTTATTTATATACATGTATGATTGCCTATGGTGTAAGTGATGGTTTAATAAAGATGTTTCTTGTTTTTAAAAAAGGGACAGGAATTGAAAAATGTATGTAATGTTGCTTAGGTTATATAGAATATAGCAATATATGTTAAGTATAATGTTTGCAAACATGAACTTATTAATACAGTTCGATTGCTATTATACAAGTGTAAATTTGCCTATGTCACAAGTGATAATTCAATCTTTACTTGTACTTTATGTGGTGTTTTGTGAAAAAACACTTAAATAAAAGTGAAGCTGAAGGAGACGTGGATTAAAAAATACAAAAAAAGATATTTTTTTGCATTACTGCATGCTCTTTCAGCTTAATGGGGTGTCTTCAGTGTGAGGAATGCTAAATTCCAGAGACCACATCCATTGGCACTCTTTGAGTTCTGAAGCTGGCTGCCTTTCAGAATGGTCTCTAGACTTTCTTTTAGGAACCTCTTCATTTTTATTCTTTGTTAAACTAACCAGTTAGTAGTTATCAGGACTGGCCCCTGCTGCCCCCCACACATTGTGTAAGAGAGCAAGTATTTTTTTTTCCATTTGTCAGGTACTTCCCTACTTGCCATAATCTGTTGAAGATTTGTATTTGTTTCTCTTCCAGGGTTCTTCCCATGTGTTTGAATATCATGACCTATATCTCATTTTGTCTCATTATTTATTTATTATTTGCAATTAAGTATTATTAATTAATTATTTATTATTATTTGCAATGGTGATGGACAGGTTGACAGACAAGATCAGACAGGAGTCCCCGTGGACTACGATGTTTGCAGATGGTATTGTGATGTGTAGTGAGAGTAGGTAATGGGTGGAGGAGACCCTGGAGAGGTGGAGATATGCTCTAGAGAGAAGAGGAATGAAGGTCAGCAGGACTAAGACAGAATATATGTGTGTGAATGGGAGGGAGGATAGAGGAATGGTGAGGATACAAGGAGTAGAGGTGGCGAAGGTGGATAAGTTTAAATACTTGGGGTCAGTCATTCAGAGTAATGGTGAGTGTGGAAGAGAGGTGAAGAAGAGAGTACAGGCAGGATGGAGTGGGTGGAGAAGAGTGTCAGGAGTGATTTGTGACAGACGAGTACCTGTAAGAGTGAAAGGGAAGGTCTACCAGAGGGTAGTGAGACCAGCTATGATGTTCATCGTGCCATACTGTTGCAGTCATTACACTTGGGTTATCCTGCCGTCAGGCGGGTCCTCGGTCGGCCGAATTCCAAAGTCTTGTTCCGGCGTCGGTTGTCGTCGCTTCTTCCCTGACGTCAGAGTGGCAGGGGTATAAAAGAGGCAGCCGATGCCATTTTCTTCAGTCTTTCTTGCCGCGCGGTGCCCGAAGCAGAAGTAGTTCGCAAGTGCTGGTCGGCCAGCTCCTGATATTTCCAAAAAGGATTTCAGCCGAAGTCTTCTCTAAAGCTAAGTACCCTGTTGGGGAAACTTTTCTTGCCTTAGACCGATGTCAGACAAAGTTAATAATTGCATTTCTTGTGGGAAGCAAATACCGCATAAGGATTTTCACTCATACTGTATTCCTTGCCTAGGCCCAGACCACGACGTCTTGGGCTGCCGCTTTTGTGCTAGGTTCAATAAACGCACTATAAAACGTCGGGCGGAGTTTGCCCTTCATTATTTTGGCAAAAAATTTAATTACAGCATGTCGTCGGATATTCCGACACCAGGCTTAATGAGAAAACGCAAAGATAAAGATAGGCATCCGAGGCCCAAACCGGATACCGAGACCACACTTAGGCCTGCCGCCGGATCTCCGGTTCTCAGTGAGGCGCCTTCGCAGCCCCTGACTACCGCTGAATCTATTTTACCGGCGACCTCTCAATCTGAAGTTGCAGGCCCTCCGGAGCCGATTACCTTTCTAGACACTGACACCACTCTTGGCGGGGAACCAGAAAATTTAGCTAGGCCTTCAGTTTCTGAAGGCGTTTTCAAGCCTACTTCTATTACCATTAAATCTTACTCAAAAGCTAAAGCCCCTATGAAAATTAGGAAACAGGGTCCTCAGACCCCCTCTCAGCAACCCATGCGTAAAAAGCAGATGCTCAAGATGGCTGGGGATTTAATTACTCTTATCAGGGGTTCTCAGCCCCCCTTAGAAAAAAGACCCAGGTTGGAGGAAGACTACCCTTCCTTAGATCAAGCCTCCATTACCTCAGGTTTTTCTGAGGACCAGGATTACTTCTATTCTCCCTATGAAGACTCTGATGCAGAGGAATCAGTTCCCTCGGTTTCCCCCCCAGAGGACTATTCCTTCGGGGAAACCTTGCATACCTTGAGGGAACACTTCCACTGGGAAGGACAGGATTACTCAGATTCTAAGAAAAGGCTCCGGGAGTTTCTCCTTCTTCCTCAGCATAGGCCCATTGCTATTCCTCCGGTTTTAGATATTTTGGATGATGTTTTTGCAGAAGCCAGTCTGAATCCAGATTCCTTGCCTCCTGCCCCAGTTAAACCAGACAGATACTACTGGGTCCCTGATTCCCACTAGTTTTTATATAAAAGCCCTGCTGCTGTCCCAGAAACCATTTCACAGGGTCCTAAGGGGATTAAGGCCTCTACTGCAAAAAATCCTTTACCTTCTGAAAGAGATTCCAGAGCATTAGAAAGATGGGGGAAGAAGGTGTATACTTTGGCCACTTTAGCCATGAGGGCATTAAACTGCCAATTTCACATGCTAAAATACCAGCAGTTTTTGATCTCCCAATTGAAACTTAAGATGACACAAACAGATCAACCAGATGAGATGCAGGATTTATTGCATGGAGCAGAACAAGTGGGAAAACATACTTTACAGTGTGGTTTTGATTCATTGGAGGCCTTATGTAGAGCAGCTGTCACCCGCTCTGTGATACGTAGACATGCTTGGCTAAAAGAGCAAACCTTACCAGATCATGTAAAAGCAAAGTTATTGGATGCACCATTGCAAAAGGATGTATTATTTGGTGTCAAAGCAGAGGATGTTTTAAAGAAAATGGAAGAAAAGGCAAAATCTATGCAAACAGTTAAAGATTTCTTGCAGGTACAACCTCCTCGCTTCAGTAGAAACTGGCCATCAAAAAACTGGTCCTTTCCAACCACAGACAGACCCCAAAGGGGTAGGTACAGACGCCCCAGGGGCAGAGGACAACCACAAGGTTCTTACAGACCTAGACAATGGCAAACAACAACTCCAAGAGGTGGAGAAGAAAGGCCTCAACCATTCAGGAAGCAAGCTCAATGACTTCCCCCTACGCCTGCCAAACAAACATTCAATGGCAGCACCTTTGGGCTGGAAACTGGCCTTATTTTCAGACAATTGGCACATTATTACACAGGACAAATGGATTCTGGACATCATAAACAGAGGCTACAGATTCCACTTTCATACCCTTCCAAAAATGAAAGGCATGACAAACCTGCCACAAAATCAATGGGCAGAGGCACAAAAACAAATTTCCGCTCTCATGGATATGAAAGCAATTCAAAAGGTACCTACAAAAGAACAAGGTCAAGGTTTTTATTCAAGACTATTTCCTGGTACCAAGGAAGGACAAAGACTGGAGACCCATCTTAGACCTATCTATCCTGAACATGTACTTAGAGGTACTAAAATTCAAGATGCTCACATTACAGCAGCTTCTTCCCATGTTGGGCAAGGAGTCTTGGCTGGTAACGTTGGACCTCAAGGAGGCATACCTGCATGTCCCTATCAGACAAGATTGCAGAAGATACCTCAGATTTCTTGCAGGTACAACGCATTATCAATTCTCTGCATTGCCCTTTGGCTTATCTACTGTGCCCAGAGTATTTACGAAATGTCTGGCATCAGTAATTGCATTTTGCAGACAACAAGGAATACAAATCTACCCATATCTGGACGACTGCCTGATCCAAGCGGACAGCAAGGACATTCTACTACAGTATTTGGCGTTTGTAATAAAAATGTTAAATTGCCTAGGGTACACAGTAAACAAAAAGAAATCAAAACTGATACCCTCACAACAGATAATATTCCTGGGTGCCAGCTTAAATACAACGGCCCAGATGGTTTATCTCACGCCAGACAAGCAAAGGCAACTGTCTCAATACTTCAGAAAAATGACAACTTTAACCCAGCTTACTGCAAGGGAAATCCTGCAGGCTTTGGGGTTCATGGCATCCTGCATTCTGCTAATATCATTTGCAAAGCTGCATATGAGGAAACTACAATGGTACCTGAAAAACTTATGGTCTCAACACAAACACAGCCTGGAAACAATTATACCACTCATTCCATGCCTTCAAAAGGAATTTTTGTGGTGGGCTCAAGCATGCCAAAGAAACACGGGGTCTCCCTTTCTGCATACCTCAAGCAAATCAAACCATCACAACAGATGCTTCAGACTACGCCTGGGGAGCACACATGGCAGGTCAGTGCATTCAAGGAAGATGGTCTCAAAAACACATGCACCTTCACATCAGCCAAAAGGAGATGCTAGCAGTACAAAATGCTCTTACAGCCTTCAAGGACCTATTGCATCCAGGTCAACTATTAATAAGAACAGACAACACCACAGTTATGTGGTCCATAAACAAACAGGGAGGCACACATTCCTACCCCCTGTGCAGACAGGCAATGACCCTGTGGAACACAGCATTGGCCTTACAAGTACAACTACAAGCTCAATTCCTGCCAGGAAAGGAAAACATTCTGGCAGACAAATTAAGCAGAAATATGACAGATCCTCACAGTGGGAGTTACACCCTCAAGTATTGTCAATGATAGCATGGAAATGGGGACAGCCAGACATAGATCTATTTGCCTCCTACAGCAATTACCAGCTGAAAAAGTTCTGCACAAGGACCTATCATCCACAGGCCTGGAAAGTGGACGCTCTATCTTTCAGTTGGACAACATTGACAACCTATGCCTTCCCACCTCTACCTCTACTGACAAAAGTTTTACTAAAAGTCAGAGCAGAGAGGCCACAAATGATTCTCATTGCTCCGGACTGGCCTCGTCAGCACTGGTACCCGCTCCTAAAGAGCCTATCACATTCACCACCTTGGATCCTACCTCAATTCCCACTTCTGTTGTCTCAGCAAAATTACAAGATCCTCCACAGTCAGCTCAGGACACTAAATCTAGCTGCATGGAAAATACCTTAGCTTATCAATCTACACTCCTCTCAAAGGAGGTCCAGAATGTCATCTTGGAGGCCAAGAGACCCAGCACCAGAAAAACTTACTCAGGCAAATGGAAGCGATTTTGTGCATGGAACCAAGCAAAAGGCCTAAATCCTTGGATATTAAATATACCTCGGATTCTACAGTACTTAGTTGACATGTTAAACAGTGGCCTTTCCTTCTCATCCATCAAAATCCACGCCTCAGCTATTTCAGCACAATACAATACGGATCCTCCCTTATTCTCACATCCTTTACTAAGGCAGTTCCTCAGAGGGGCAAAAAATATAAGGCCCCCACGAAATCCACCAGCTCCAACTTGGGACCCTAACTTCGTACTGGAAAAATTGACATTACCTCCTTTCGAACCTGCCTCCTCAGCAGAACTGCAATACTTGTCATGGAAAACAGCTCTGCTTTTGGCTATTACCTCAGCATGCAGGGTTTCAGAGCTACAGGCCCTTATGGCAGTGCAACCTTTCCTCATTTTCCATCAGGACAGAGTCTCTTTACGTACCAACCCTACCTTCATGCCAAAGGTAGTATCCAGTGTGGCTTTGAATCAGGCTATCCATTTACCTACCTTTTATCCAAACCCCCAGAATAAAGGGAAGAGTCTACTTCACTCCTTGGGCATTCACAGACAACTTCGATACTATTTGGACAGGACAAAGTCATTCAGAAAATCTGAACAACTTTTTGTGTCTTATGCTGCTGGTGTTCAAGGAAAGGCTATTTCCAAACAGACTATTTCAAAATGGATAGCCCACTGCATCCGCTTTTGCTATTCATTTCATGGGAAAACAGTGCCAGGATACATCAGATCACACTCCACCAGGGCAACAGCTACCTCAGCAGCATATCTCAGGGGGGTCCCAACCAAGGACATTTTGGAAGCAGCTACTTGGAGTTCAGTGCACACTTTTACCAAGCACTACCACCTGCCACTATACTCTAAATCTAGAGCGGGCTTTGCCACCGCAGTCCTGCAAGGCATTCTACCCCTCCTAATTCAGCCTAATACCAGCCACCCTTCCATAGCTTTGGGATTCATCCAAGTGTAATGACTGCAGCAGTATGGCACGATGAACATAGTACAGTTTTGTACCTACCATAAATGTAGATGTTTGAGTGCACATACTGCTGCAGTCCAGGTTTCCCTCCCTCCATCCCCTCTCAGAACAGGGCTTATGACAAACACCTCTAGCATACATCCAACTTGGGGTACTCCTATATGGTGTATTTGCTTACAACTACTGATTGGTTCTATCTACTTATGTAAGTTTGCATAACATCATGTATTGCCTGCCTATTTGGGGGCACCTGACATCTGGGGCAAGAAAAACTGAAGAAAATGGCATCAGCTGCCTCTTCTATACCCCTGCTGCTCTGACGTCAGGGAAGAAGCGACGACAACTGACGCCGGACCAAGACTTTGGAATTCGGATGACCGAGGACCTGCCTGATGGCAGGATAACCCAAGTGTAATGACTGCAGCAGTATGTGCACTCGAACATCTACATTTATGGTAGGTACAAAACTGCACTTTATATGGGTTGGAGACAGTGGCATTGACAAAAAGGCAGGAGTTCGAGCTGGATGTGGCAGAATTAAAGATGTTAAGATTTGCACTGGGTGTGACGAGGGTGAACAGGATTAGAAATAAGTATATTAGAGGGTCAGCGCAGGTTGGAAGGTTTGGAGACAAAGCCAGAGAGGCACGATTACGTTGGTTTGGACATGTGCTGAGGAGGGATGCTGAGTATATTGGGAAAAAGATGCTAAGGGTGAAGCTACCAGGTAACAGGAAAAGAGGAAGGCCTAAGATAAGGTTTATGGATGTTGTGAGAGAGGACATGCAGGTGGTTGGTGTGACAGAGCAAGATGCAGAGGACAGGAAGAAATGGAAACAGGTGATCTGCTGTGGCGACCCCTAACGGGAACAGCCGAAAGAAGATGATGATGATCTCATTTTGTCTCAATCTTTTGTCCTTGTATAATCCAACTCCTTCTCTTAACCATTTCCTGTCTTTTGACACCTGTCCATCTCTCATCTACTCTTCCTTCTTTTCTTCAGGAAAGACACCTTTCTGTCTGTTTCTTTTGTGGATATAAAGACAGAGGACTTTTTCATTACTTCATCAATTTTCTTGTCAGTAGTAAACTCCTTTACATTCATGATCCAGTCTGTTTACATCTTTGTCCCTTCTTCCTCTGAAAATTATTTGAAGCCTCCTTACTTTAACCACCAAGACTGACCTTGACTTTCTCTCCTGTTTGGTCATATTCTTCCTAAATCACTGTTGAAGTATTTCCAGCAATAGAGACATCCTGACAAGAATAACCATATGTCCAGCCAGCATACCAAAGCCTTGGACCCTTCAAGCACCGTACATCAGACGTTTCAAGCACTGTACATCAGATGTATGTGCTACATCTGGATGTAAGGTACATAAGTTGACATATGAGTGCCAAATCCTCAGAACTTCTTTGCCGCCAGTCTGAACGCTGTGTTTGAATTCAGACTGAAAGTTATTCTTCTCATATCAGCTCTGAACCTATGGCAGATAAGTACCGCATTAAGGGACTCTTCCTTTTTGTTTCTCAGTTGGCATGATGGTTAAGGTATTTGCCTCCCATGCACAAGTACAAGGTTTGATCCTGACCTCCGACCAATGCCTGTTTGGAGTTTGCATTTTCTTCCTGTATCTCTGTGGAGGTTCCTCCCACCTCCGAAAAACATGCTGTGTGTTTCCATCTCAAACTCACCAGTGAATGGAGCTGTGGGCAGCAGCTCAGACTCTATATGCTGCCATATAGGGGGAAGAGTTGTACAGACCAACCACTTTGGGCATGTACTGTGGTGTGCTATATCCTCAAGATAGGAGAACACGGACCACAGACTGAGTGCCATGGCAGGGCTAGCCACTCGATGGTGTAAAATATGGCTCTAGGTGATTCGGTCATGTTGACTGATGTCACCAGATGGGCATGGGTAGTTACCGGTGATAAGTGGGTTGAGGCCCCAGCCTGTTTTGACACTTAGTGTGGGTTCACTGACCGGACACAGCTTGGAAGTGGTTTACATGATGATACAGAGGAGGCTGGATATTCTATGTATCCAGGAGATAAGATGGAAGGGCAGTGCAGCAAAGCCACTTGGCTTGGGATCCAGAGTCTACTACTCAGTAGGGGGTCAGGCTAGAAATGGTGTGGGAATTGTGGTGAGACTTCAGAAGGCAGTGAGGGCTATCATCAGAATTAGTGACAGACTCATGGCAATCAGACTCCAGTGTAAGGACAGGGCAGTATTCATAATCTCAGCCTATGCCCCACAGCGGGGTTGTGATAGTGAGGAAAAGACTGCATTCAGACAGCAGTTGCAGGACCTACTACATAAAGCAGAACAACCTGAATTGGTGTTGATAATGGGTGACTTGAATGCACATATCGGGACAGACAACAGGATACGAGGACCGATGACTGCCTGGGTCCACATGGGTGGGGGCAACAGAAATAAAGAAGGAGAGGCCATTCTAGACTTCTGTCTAGCAAATGGCTTGATAGTAGCTATCACATGGTTCAGAAAGAGAGACAGTCACAAGATCACATACAACAGTGGCCAACATGCAACTCAGGTAGTCTTCCTCCTAGTAAGGAAAAGGCACAGGAGAAGAATCAATGATAGCAAAATCATCCCCAGTGAAACAGTCAGCCCACAGCATAAACTACTGGCTGCCACCATCAGCTACAAGCAGTGGTCAAAGAAGGCTCTAAGGTCAACAGAGACCAGACCGTAGACCTGGAAGTTGACTTGAGAGAAAATACAACAGTTCAAGGTATTACTTAGGGCTCTAGCTCCCCAAGAAAAAGAAGAAATGTGTGGAGTTGAAGAAGAATGGCAAGGCCTCAAAACAGCATGTGGTAGGACTACAGAACAGGTATGTGGCTGAGCCAGGTAGGGAAATAAGGTACATAAGGAAAGCAGGTGGTAGAATGCAGAAGTCCAGGAAGTCATCAAAAGAAAGAAGGAGTGCAGGATGACGTGGGAGATAGAAAAGACTGACCAGGTAGGAAGGAATACTGGTTGGCTAACAAAGAAGCTAAGAAGGTAGTTGCAATAGCAAAGAGTAGGGCATCGGAGGCACTCTACCAGCTTCTGGAAAGTGACTCATTAGATGGCGCAAAGAAACTATATGTCAGGTTGCAAGTCAAAGACAGAAAGATAAAGAAGATAGTCAGACACCCTTCATAAGGGATGCCAGTAACAACCTGCTCACCAGTCCAGAGGACATCAAAGGCAGATGGAAGGAGTATTTCCAGCAGCTTCTGAATGAAGAAAACCCCACAGAAGCTGTACTACCCCAGAAACAGCCTATGATGAGAGAGGAGCCCACCCTAGAAGAAGTAAGAACAGCATAAGGAAGATGAAGTCAGGGAAAGCAGCAGGCTCAGATGAGGCCAGAGCAGATATGATAAAGATGCTGGGTGAGATAGGGGAGAAATGGCTCCTGAGGGTACTCCTAGCAGTGTGGCGAGAAAGGCGTATCCCAGATGACTGGAGACTAAGCATACTCATGTCAGTGTACAAGTACAAAGGGGCCATCCACAACTGTGGGCAGTACAGAGGCATCAAGCTCCTATCACATTGCATGAAAGTTCTAGAGAGGGTGAGTGATAAACAGATATGCGTAGTAGAATGTAAGATGGGAGATGAGCAGTTCAGATTCAAATCAGGATGCAGCACAACTGACCTGATGTTTGCAGTGAGACAGATAGTTGAGAAGAAGCTAGAGGTGAGGAAGAGTCCAACTGGGCATTCCTAGACTTGGAGAAAGCATATGACGAGGTCCCAAGAAAGCTGATCTGGGCAGTACGGCATGGTTTGAAGTCCCAGAAACAATGGTAGAATTTGTGCAGGCTATGTACAAGGACCCACTGACTCAAGTACGAACAGTGTTTGGCCTCACAGAGGGGTTCCCAGTGGGAGTGGGTGTACACCAGGGTTCACCTCTGAGCCCACTGCTATTCATACTGGTGATGGACTACATTAGCAAACAAGTTGGAGGGTACAGGTCAACAAGGTTGCTGTATGCAGATGATGTGGCATTACAGACAGACTCTGAGCAAGAACTTCAGCAAAGGATAGGGGAATGGAATGCAAAACTGAAGGCACATGGGATGAAATTTAAAACAGATAAGTCAGTGTTAATGGCAGCAAACTAGGGAAATCAGAAGAAGCTGAGAATTGAGGTAGTAGGGAAGATAGTGGAACAGGTAAATAGCTTCATGTATCTAGGAGGGGTGGTTGAGGAGAGGGGAAGTCAGAATGAAGAGGTCATAGATAGAATCAGAGGTGCTGCAGCCAACTGGCATAGTGTGTCAGGTGTAGTGTATAACAGAAAAATGACAAAGAAGCTGAAAAGTAAGGTGTACAAGACAGTGGTGTGACCAATACTACTGTATGGTACAGAAACCCGGGCAGTAAAAGCAGAGCAGATGAAGAAGCTAGAGGTGAAGGAAATAAAATGCTTGAGAAGGGTGGTAGGATGCACTCTGTGAGACAGACAAAGAAATGAGGACATAAGAGCAGAAGCCAAAGCAGCTACAATTGCAGAAAAGATCAAAGAGAACAGATGTCTGTGGGTTGCACACGTGCAGAAAAGCAGAAGACAGTCTGGTGAAGATGATTTGGGACAGACAGGAAGAAGGTAAGAGGAAACAAGGATGTCCAGTAATGAGGTGGATGGATTGTGTGAGAGAAGATATGTGGCAGTTAGGCATGAGTGTCAAAGAGACCAGGAGTGTGGCATTGAATCGAGAGAGATGGTGACAGTTAACATGACTCCCCAACCCCATATAGAAAATGGGAAAAAGTGGGCTGATGATGATGTGGGTTTTATTGAAGGTACGTGTCACCCAGAAATGGGGAATGGGAATGTGGGAGGCAGACTCCTTATAAGGATAGACATGAAACGTGCCTTTTCAGTTTAGGTACAGACCATGACCGCTAACAGTATGATATTTGCAAGGCATTTGTTCCTAAGACTTTGTACAATTAGGTTCATAGATTAGGTTCATAGATTAGTACTAGGCTAACTGCTCTTGCGAGCCATTTTAAGCCTAGCCAATTATCCCCCTGTGAGATTCAAACCCTGTACCTTGTGTTTGTAAGGCAAACACCTTAACCATTAGGCCACCCTCCCAACCCAATGATGACACCTTTAGATACCCGAATTATCTGTCTTCTTTTTCTGTCTGTGTAGAAAATCAGCGGTTGAAGTTGCTTGTTCAAGGGGCAGTGGCTTCTGAATCCATCTGCCCTGAATTCCAGACACTTTCAATAAATAAGTCAAAAAAATTGCAGTTGGAGACTTCTGCAGTCAATCCTCTGCCGGACATCTCTGTAGGGTCAGAGGAAGAGTCCAAGGATCATCTTTTCCGACACCTGTTCTCTCTGCCTCCTCCTTTGGAGGTTGACATGGAGCATGCCATTCGTACGTCCACTGATGCTGAGCTGACATCTGCTGTGGGACAAGAAGGGGGCTGGTCATTTCTGTGGGATTTAGGGGGATTTCACAAATACTTGTTAGGGAGGAAACGCCTCCTTCCCTTAGTGGTAAGACAGGGATCAGAACCTCCTGCGTTTGTTTAGCACTGAGGTTACTGTCAAAAAGAAGCAGAAGACTTGGCATTTGGCTCCTGTTCCTAAAGCCCCCCATAAGTATTGGCAAAACTTCATCCAATGGCTTTTCAAAGCCCCCTTACAGCATTAAAACCTGCACAGGGTTTGTCAGTACCTTCCCTTACAGCATTAAAACCTCCAACAGGGTTTGTCAGTACCTTCCCTTACAGCATTAAAACCTGCACAGGGTCTGTCAGTACCTTCCCTTACAGCATTAAAACCTGCACAGGGTTTGTCAGTACCTTCTCCTGTTAGTGTCCGTTTTTCTTCTTCTACTCCATCTAAAATACATATTGATTCTTATTCATCTGATGAGGATTTAGATTCTGGAGAGGAATCCTAGGCTCATTTCTCCCAGATTCACTCTTCCCATGGCTTTAGGACATGTTATAGAGGATACACTCTCACCCCTGATTCTGCAGGTGAAGGGCTTTTTTTGGGGATGCCATTAATAAGATGATGGAACATTTAAATTGGGAAAGCTCCAAGATGTCTGACGACCAGAAGAGATATTATGATCTCTTTCAGATGGATTTCCCAGATCCTCTGCAGTTCCTTCTGTTTTGGAAGATCTTTCTTCTAGACAGTTTTACATCTGCTTCCCAAGTCCCTGAGTCTCAGCTCCCTACTCCTAAAAAACAACCAGTTCTATAAGGTTCCTGAAGCTCATATATGTTTGTATAAGAATCCCTCAAAAGACCCTTCTTTGATTTTCGCCTCTCTTTTGACAAACCTTCTAAACTGCTTGCTTCTGCCAAGCTCTTGCCTTCAGACAAAGATATTAGAGCTGCATATGGGGACAGTAAGAAGATGTGTACCTCTACTACTTTAGCTTTCAGGGCCATCAGTTGACAGACACACATGATTAGGTGTGTCCTTGTTCTTCTGGCCAAAGTGATGGCTGGCTGACATACCTTACTCTGATTCTAAGACTTTAGCTGTGTTCTTGCTGGGTTCTGCTTTCCAAGTTGCTAGTCATTCCATCTGATGCAGTTATGATGCTGCTGATGTTTCTTCTAGTGCGGCTGCGTCTGGGTCAGTCATTAAGAGGTATTCTTCGCTCGTGTCACTCTCTGAGGGTGCGAAAGCAAAATTATTGGACACACCTTTAGATACCCGAAATCAATTTGGTTCTGATGATGACCTTTTTAAAACTCTGTCTGATAAAGGAAAGGTGATGCAAGACCTTAAACAAACTTTCCTTTCACCAAGTCCTAAATATCAGAGGAATTACCCATCTAAGACACCTTTTGTTCAAAAGCATCATAAACAGCCCTTAAACGGCAAAAGGCCTTGTAACGAGTTTTTCCCCCTGAGAAATCTGATCAAGATTCCAGGCATTTTAAGTCTCTTGCTCAGGACTCCAGGCATTATACGTCTTCCTTCCTGGATAAGTCAGCTTCTGTTTGACAGTCATATTCCTCCTTCCCAAAGGTTAACTCTGTCTTTTCCTATTTGACAACAGATCTCCACAGACTCTAGGGTATTGTCAGTCATTCACAGTGGTTATTTCATGGTGGAAGTCTTCCTCCCAAAAAGGAGAAATTGGTTTTCTCGGCGGCTTAATACTCCACAACCCTGCCCTTGCCAGTTCTCCTCCTCTTCAAAATCTCTTGGCTCAAAGTAATATCCAACCAATGCCTCCTTATCAGAGGAGCACATGTTTTTATTCCAGGATTTTTTCGGTTACCAGGAAGGAGGGCTGTTAGAGGCCCCTTTCTCAATACCTTTCTGAAAGTTCCTTCTTTCAAAATGCTGACTCTCCAGTCTTTGTTCCCTCTGCCTCTTCCTCTGGCCTTCAGGAAATATTTACAGTTCTATTTCTTCCTTACATTATCAGTTGTCTGCTTTGCCTTTTGGACTTTCTACAGCACTGAGGGCTTTTCCTAAATGTCTAGCCTTGGTTGTTACCTGTTGCAGGCTGCTTGATTTTATCGATGACTTTTACATTCAGGTCCCCTCTCCAGTGATTCTTCTGAGAGACCTAGAATTCACTATGCTTCCTCTTTGTAGTGTGGGCTTCACTGTAAATCTAAAAAAGTCAGTTTTGACTCCTCCTCCTCAAAACCAGATTTTCTTGGGGAGCAGAATTCAAACCACTACTACAGTGGCTTTTCTTCCTCCTCCCAGAGTTGTTTCCTTGATAATTTTTTTTCAGTCCCTTCTTGCTTTGCAAAAGAGCTTGGCAGGAGGGATTCTGAGAGCCCTAGGATTCATGGCATTAACTATCCCAGTGGTTCCTTTTGCCAGACTTCACATAAGGAAGTCCCAGTGGTATCTGGTGTCAGTTTGTTTACAGCATGGTCACTCGTTGGACTTTCAGAATCCAAGCCTTCCATTAAAGGTACCACACTGAGGAACTCTTTATAGATACTTCAAACCTGGCCTGGGGGGCACTTTTATCAACAACATCAGTATCCAGGGGGTGTTCTCTCCAAAACACATGAAGGAGCATATTTATATTCCCTCAGAACCGAACAACCAAAACCAAGAAAGTGGATGAAATGGCAGTGAACTGACTTCACAAGGCACAAAATACTGTTGTAAATGAGTACGAACAGTCCAGTTACTATGAAAACACTTTTATTTTGGAAAAAGAAAGTAGGTTAGTGCTTTCATTTAACAATGTGTTAAACTTCATCAGACGACGACTGTTCGTGCCCGTTTACAACAGTATTTTGTGCCTTGTGAAGTCCACTCACTGCCATTTCATCCATTCCCTCAGAACACAATGTTGTGGTCAACAATCTGAGCAGATCCAGGGCATATCCTCATGAGAGGATGCTTCACAGTGAAGTGTTCCTGGACATTGTCTATTGGTGGAGTACTCCTCAGATAGATCTTTTTGCTTTTCCTCAGAACAGGCAGCTTCCCAAGTCCTGTTCCAGCGTGCCACATCCTTTGGCTTGGAAAGTGGATGCCATGTCTTTTTCTTGGAGTGGGATGTTCCTGTGTGCATCCCCCCTTCCTTTATTGCCAAAGGCCCTACACAAAATCATGTGAGAAAGACCCAAAATATTTTTGGCCCAGATAACATTGGTTTCTCCCCTTTTTTTTTCACCTGGCCATGGACAATTATTACAAGATAACCCTGCAGACTGGATCTACTGGCATACTTACACAGGACCAGGGTTCTCTAATTCATCCATATCTTCTCACTTTGCAGCTGACCCTTTGAGTGATGGGGTTTTTATTCCTTTTTAACAACAGTTTTCTGAGGATGTACTTCGGGTTTTTCAGAAGACCAGAAAACCCATTACTTGATTTTCTTCTTGGTGTCACAGCAATGAACAGGGCCTTCTTTTAATGGTTATTCCTTCGGTTTTTTTATTCGTATGAGTTTTTCAGTTCTGGCCTGGCGTACTCTTTTGTTAAAGCTCATTTGTCAGCCATTTCTGCCTGTCTGCCTCTGGATCCAATAAATTCTGATAGGTTTGAGATTAGCCCTCCAAGAAAACCAATGTCTCCTTCTTGGGGGGGGGGGGTTAACTTTGTGAGAAATTGACTCAGCCACCATTTGATCCTGCAGCCTCGTCCTCTTTAAATTCCATGTCTGGAAAACTGTCTTGGTGGTGGTCTTGAATTCTGTCAAGAGAGTCTTTGAATTTCAGGTTCTTACGGCAGTTCTTCTGTTTCTGTTTTTCTACAGAGACAAGACATGTCTTAGAACCAGTCTTTCTTTTATGCCTGAAGAAGTCAATGATTTATCTTTGAATTAGACCATCTATCTTCCTTCCTGCTCCTCAAAGTAGTAGTGAGAGGGTACTACATTCTTTGGATTTGCATTGACAGCTCAGATATCTTTTAGATAAGACTAAAGATAGTAGGAAACCTGAGCAGTCTTTTGTTTCTTTTCAAGACAAGAAATTGGGTTTAGCTGTTTCTAAGCAAACCATGTCTCCTTGGATTTCTAAAGTCCTTATTTTTCTTATTCCTTTCATGGCAAGCAGCTCCCTACTTCTGTTCATCCACATTCTAGTAGGGCTGTTGTCTCTTCTGTAGCCTTTTTAAGGGTTTCAATACTCGATCCATTTTGGAAGCTGCTACTTTGTCTTCGCTGGATACTTTTACTAAGCACTGTAAGTTGGATGCGATTTCTAGGGCCAGAGCAGTTTTTGCATTGCAATCCTCCATGGGTTTTTGCTAGGTTTTTCAGTTCCTGCTTCCATCTTTTCTAGTTGATTAAGCACTCTCCCTATTGTAAGGAATACTGCAGCAGTGATTTAGGAAGGATATAGTACAGTTGTGTAAGAATTTGCCATAGCAGTAGATGCTGTACTTATCATTGTTGCAGTATTCCATCGCCCTGTCCTTACCCCAGTTGTTTTCTTCTCCTCCCTTTGGCCAAGCGGTCTTTTTATTTCCTTCTTTCCAGATGTCCGTGTTTATTTCCTTCTTTCCAGATGTCCATGTTTATTTCCTTCTTTCTGGATGTCCGTGTTTATTTCCTTCTTTCCAGATGTCCGTGTTTATTTCCTTCTTTCCGGATGTCCGAATACCGTCTTTCTGTTCTTCCTCATTTCCTTCTGTCCTGCTGGACAATTCAGTTCTGAAGATCTGGCTCTTGTATGTCACTTATGTACCTTAGCTTTCCTGCAGGACATACATCTGACTCGCTGTGCCTAGAATGACCCAAGGCTTTGGTATGTTGGCCGGACATATGGCTGTCCTTGGCAGGATATCACTGTTGTCAAGAATACTGCAGTAGTGACAAGTAAGGCATTTACTGTTTTGGTAAGTTTTTACACAACTGTAACTTCTTCTGTATAAACCTACCTTCCCTTTGTCTCTTATTTTTTCCAGTACTTAAATGCCCTTTCCTTGAAGCCGCGATGGTACAGCGGTAGCTTTGTTGCCTCACAGCAAGAGGTCTGTGTGGAGTCTGCATGTCCTCCCTGCGGTCGAGTGGCCTCCAAAAGACATGTGTGAATGGGCGTGCCTTCGCTGAAGGTTGGGCGTTGGGCTGGCAACTCAGCAGCATAAAAATCGACTGCCAATCATTAGCGGACTGGAGTTCTGCTGTGGCGACCCCTAACCGGGAAAAGCCGAAAAGACAAACTTAAATGCCCTTTCTTTATTCTTCAGTACTATATTGATTTCCCCTTCTCTGCCATTTTGGTTAGTGTCTGTTGTTGTCTGCCCTACAGTAACATTAACTCAGGCATGTTACCAACTGTTCTTCAGTATTCATCTGAGAAATTGCTTGTTGTGGTGTAAAACGTTAGTAGTCATTTGCAAACACAGCAAAGGCTGCATTACGTCAGGGCATTATATTTTGCCTTTCTTAATCAGGTAGGGTCAGTTAGGCACGCACGCCTCTTTTCAGAGGTAATAAATGGATCATCTTTTTGGCTAAGATCAAGTGTCATCAAATAATATATAAGTGGAGTTTGCTGGAATAGAATCTTGGGGTCTGTAAGATGCAGTTAATTTACAGACTCAGTCAATAAGCAGAGCCTATGGTGCTGACCCAAGACAGGGAGACAGGTGTTGCATTGTGTAAGTTTAATTATGTTGTTTTATTGTCTTTCTAATATGAAATAATTTACATAGATATTTGAAACAGTTGTCATATGAATTTGTGAAGAAAAAAAGGAGTAGGGGGTATGACAGAAACCCCTTTAAATACTACAGACTATAGTCTGGGTAAATGCCAGTAAAACTGCTAAGGAGTAGGGGGTATGACAGAAACCCCTTTAAATACTACAGACTATAGTGTGAGTAAATGCCAGTAAAACTGCTAAGGAGTAGGGGGTATGACAGAAACCCCTTTAAATACTACAGACTATAGCCTGAGTAAATGCCAGTAAAACTGCTAAGGAGTAGGGGGAATGATAGAAACCCCTTTAAATACTACAGACTATAGTCTGAGTAAATGCCAGTAAAACTGCTAAGGAGTAGGGGGTATGACAGAAACCCCTTTAAATACTACAGACTATAGCCTGAGTAAATGCCAGTAAAACTGCTAAGGAGTAGGGGGTATGACAGAAATCCCTTTAAATACTACAGACTATAGTCTGAGTAAATGCCAGTAAAACTGCTAAGGAGTAGGGGGTATGACAGAAACCCCTTTAAATACTACAGACTATAGCCTGAGTAAATGCCAGTAAAACTGCTAAGGAGTAGGGGTATGACAGAAATCCCTTTAAATACTACAGACTATAGTCTGAGTAAATGCCAGTAAAACTGCTAAGGAGTAGGGGGTATGACAGAAACCCCTTTAAATACTACAGACTATAGTCTGAGTAAATGCCAGTAAAACTGCTAAGGAGTAGGGGGTATGACAGAAACCCCAGACTATAGCCTGAGTAAATGCCAGTAAAACTGCTAAGGAGTAGGGGGTATGACAGAAACCCCTTTAAATACTACAGACTATAGTCTGGGTAAATGCCAGTAAAACTGCTAAGGAGTAGGGGGTATGACAGAAACCCCTTTAAATACTACAGCCTATAGTCTGAGTAATTGCCAGTAAAACTGCAGCTGTATGGCAGCAAAAGGGCATAGTTTCTTGTTACAAACTGAACAGCGTGAGAGAGATATAGAGAGAAGTGGTAGTAGCAATATTTCATAGACAGGATGGTGGGCAATTGCAGCAAGTTTTCAGAAGTGGTAATGGGGTCAAGAACAGGGATAAACTGTAGAAATGCCCAGGAATTTATTTATTTGTCTATGTATTAGTCCCACTAGGCTAGTAGTTCTTTTCCTGGGAGACTAAAGCTGGCATTTACACTACTAAGGGAAATTTGGGAAACTTACCCTGCTCTTTTCAGTAGGTGCCATGGAATCTTTTACATACTCAGATGGGACCTTGGTTTAATGTCTCATCCAAGCAACTCAGCAATTTGAGCATTAATCCAATCACCTGGAGTGGTCTTTCACCACCAAAGTTGAGTGTGCTACTTGTTGAGACATTGAGACTGAGGTGCAGGAATGCATGGGATGAACATAAGGCAGTTATTATGAAGAAAAGTTCTTTAAGTAGCATCTCCAGCCCATCTTGTAATGTGTAAACAAGGTGGGCTGAGTGGTCCTCATCTGCCATTATAGTCTGCGTTTTTATAAGTACTCCTCCAAGCCATAGGACCTTTTATAGGTACACAGAGTAGGTGGGCCAAGCTGTCTTTCTCCTACATTATAATCTCTGTTTCTGTGAATATTCCCTCTGAGCCGTAGGACCTTTTACAGGGAGCACAGGCTAGGTGAGCCAAGTGGTCCTGACATTATAATTTGTGTTTCTCTAAGTAGTCCTGCTGACTCATAATGCCTTTTACAAGATAGAGTGGGGACATCAAAAGATAAGACAGTACTTCTGAGACAAAGTGCATTAACACTTAGAACCAAAGTAAACACGAACTGAAATTACGTGGCGTGAGTTATATGCAGGGTACAGTAATAAGTAAGATACCGTAGACAAAACAAAGTCTGCTGTAGCAAGATGCAAATAAGAATTGGTTGTGATATACCCTGGCAAGCTATAACACGAAAATCAAAAAGAAAGCATTTCAGAGCTGTATGATAGAGAGTAGTTCTGTACAGGGAGAATTTTGATTGAGCAATGCTATCTATATCCTAAAAATAAACTATAGGGAAGTATGCAGATTCATAGAGAACAAATGATCTAACAGGTGATGATGTCTGTCTGGTACATTTCTGTAGCAGTTATTTCCTATCTAAAGTGCATACAGGATATCCACATAGTTAAATGTAAATATACACCTAAAAACAAAGACTACAGATACTGCAGTGACAAACAACACATTCAGAACTTATGTTGAGCCTAATGATGTCCTGACTGCCAGTATGGTCTTAGTAGGAAATGTGTCTCACTTGTAAAAGTGTAACTAGTAAGACAAGGGTGTTACATAGCACTCCCACAAATGTGTCTCATTTGTAAAAGCATAACTGGTAAGACACGGGTGTCACATAGCACGCCCACAAATAAGGCTTATTTGTCAAAGCATAACTAGTAAGACACAGGTGTCACATAACACTCCCACAAACGTGTCTCATTTGTAAAAGCATAACTAGTAAAATTAAGACACTAGTGTCACATAACACACCCGGAAATATGTCTAATTTGTAAAAGCATAACTAGTAAGACACGGTGTCATATAGTATGCCCACAAATGTGTCTCATTTTTTGTCACATAGCACTGCTACAAATGTGTCTCATTTGTAAAAGAATAACACGGGTGTCACATAGCATACCCACAAATGTGTTTCATTTGTAAAAACATAGCTAGTGAGACATGGGTGCCAGATAGCACTCCCACAAATGTGTCTCATTTGTAAAAGCATAACTAGTAAGACACGGTTGTCGCATAGCATGCCCACAAATGTGTCTAATTTGTAAAAGCATAACTGGTAAGACACGGGTGTCACATAGTACTCCCACAAATGTTTCTCATTTGTAAAAGCATAACTAGTAAGACATGGGTGTCACATAACACGCCAACAGTCTTCGCAGGGTTCTACAACATCCCAACATGGAAACGGCAGACTTCAGATGCTGTTTTTTTTTAACCTACTCCTCTAAAATGCAGCATGTCTGAAATCACAAACAAAGATGATAATATTTCTTTTGGGGGTGCTGTAACTCTCACATTTCTTACATGTACTGATTTTGAATTCATTGCACCTCAGATTTCTGAAAATATTCCCTAGAACCAGAAAAAATATTTTTCATTGTGGAAGATGGTATTTTTTGAATGAATCCTGACTTCTTCAGAAATGCATTCAAAGAATGGCATTTTGCTACTAAGATGTACTAGCCCGTGGAGGCACACACCATGTACCTCAGAGGTGTAGACTTCCATCCATGTGTCTGTCAGTTGAAACAGGTTTCATGTCTTTTGTTATCCTGCACAGGAGTTTTAAAATGGTTGCACTGTGAATGCATCCAGACACATAACATGACTGACTGTTTTTGGTTCTTTGAGTTACGTCGACTCACTTATGATTTCTTGAGATGTTTATTCCCCCATGAGGCTGGAGATCAAGGCTTGCTGTGCAGTATCATCTGTACTTTCCACAGGGATTCTAATTAATGTTTCAAGAGACTAGTCATGAAGTGGCATGCAGCTTACATGTGCATCCTCCCGCTCCACTAGAGAGTGACAGGGCTACAAACAATTCCACTACTTTCCCCTCAAGTAAGAAAGCTGGCCGTTGATCTGCAAGCCTACTGTACCCCACTGCACTCTCCAGGCAGCCCGCTGTCTTCTCAAGTCACTGAGTTCACCAGGGGAGTTAGCATCTGCAAGAGTTGTGGTGTCGAATCTCCTAACCAGCACTTTCCATAGATACCAGTAGTTGAAGCCTTTGTTCTGGCTCTGTAGTTTAGTAAACCAGTCCCTATATATATCTCTGAACAGTAGAGGGTTTGGCTATGGCTGTGTACAACACTGCTTACAGTTTAAACAAAGTTCTGCACCTGCTCTGAAATGTGTAAAATGTCAGGTGTAGAATCTTTCACCTTACTGAACCCTTATTTATTTTTTATTGACATTTGTTTAACAGGCAAAGAGCCCATTTTCAGTGGAGGCCCAGGGAGAAAAGCCCAAAAAATACAAATACAAGTAATACAATAAAATTCAAAATACAAAGTGAATCAAAGCATAGATGATGAGTTACATGCAATACAATAAAATTTACAATACAAAATGAGACAAAGCATAAACAACAGTGTGGGCATTTTTAGATATTCTACCTAATAGTAGACACCTGGAAGAATTCCATGAAGTTACAAAAAAAATAAGCATATTTCCATTTATTTTGCCAGATGTTTAGTACAGGAAGGGCACTAGGGTAACAGTTTATTTGGGTAGTAACTACTCTAAGAAGAAATGAAAACATAATAAATGAGAAGATATTGGCTGAATACGGGAAAGAGAAGACAACAGGATTTCGAGAGAGGAGGTTAAGGTAGCTCGTACATTCAAAGGATGAGTGAGAAGTAGGTTAATGCAGGCTAGAGGAAGAGAAAAGGGGAAATAGTAGCAGAAAAGTTGCATATTTAGTCAGGTTTAGCACAGAAGCAGATCCAAGTCTTAGCAAGGTATTTTTTTAAAGTAGTTTTAAAGGGAGCAACCTTTTGGTCAGCTGTAATTTTTAAGGGAAGAGAGTTCCAGGCTTTAGCCACAGAATAAGAGTTCAGACATTGACCAGCAGATTTGTTAGGTTTATGCTCGACCAGAAGTTGTTCTGATCTGAGAGATCTTTTGCTGTTTTCCTTCTTGCTACAGTCTGCGTTTTGGCCTTGCTTGTAAAAATAAAAGAATTGCTTAAGGACATTGACCTGTTAAGACTTTCTTACTGTGAGCAGTTTTTCAAATACTTTGAAATATTTGAATTATGACAGAAGTTTCAGCTTTATCTGGCAGGTTTAGCATCATTAATTGCCAGCCTTGCCCAGGGCTACTCTTGATTCATGCACTTTGAGTCTGTTTAGACACTTGACTGCTTTTGTACAGGCAGTGGAGAATTTTCTTATAACAACACAAATTATCTGCCCTCTTAGGATCCAAAAAAGCCTGTGGCCAGTTTGGTAAAAAAAAGTCTAAATTTCATGTCTGTCAGAATTATCCTTCCAAATTTCCCTAGGCTTTCAGAAGCGCATCTGTATTTGAAAATATTCCTTCAGCTTGTTATGTATATATTAAATTGCATCCTGTGAGGCATTTTGTGCAGGTATGCTTTGTCCGTGTGCTAAATGCCAACTTCAATGATTATGATGAATTTGAGGAATCTCTTATTGTCATTCATATTAAACTTAATAAGCAACTCTTGTTTTTTTTTTTTTTTGTTTTTTTTGGGGGGGGGTATTATTTCTGACAGTCCCAATATTCTAGCCAAAATTCTTGGCTTTTAGTAGCATGTTGTACTGCATGTATAGTAATTAACTTTTATGTATCAATTTTTGCCACCCTCCCCGCCAAAAAATCCAAAGCAGGTTAAATGGAGAACGATTACCTGTGAAGTACACATTTTATAATCATCATCGTCAAACTGGAGAGTAAGTATCTTGGGGTGCAGTTTATGAATGACATACTGGGAATCAGGAGACTGACCAGTGAATGGCTCGGCAGCAGTGGTCCTCTGTGTATGTTGTACTGGGCTGTGAAAGTTTGAGTGACCTACTGGGAATCAGGAGACTGGCCAGTGAACGGTTGGGCAGCAGCAGTCCTCTGTATATGTTATACTGGGCTCTGATGGGACAGCAAAAGGAATAATTTGTAGGACAAATCTGTTGTCTCTATCTTCACCTGTGACAGAAATTAGGTGCCTTTGTAGAGTAGTAGGGCTCTGTCTCTGTCAAATAGGCTGAGAGCTCAGTCACCTGGGAGGATGTCAGAGTGCAGCCATCGATCCTTCAGGTTCAGAGGAGTGAGTTTAGGTGGGTTGACTTGAGCATTTCATGAGGATGATTGTTTGGCCTCTATCACTAGAGGTACACTGACCATGGCCCACTAGAAAGAAAATCCAGGATAGGACACATTGGAGAGATTATATCCCTCAACTTGTATGCAAACAACTTGGGATCCCAGAGGATGAGTTAAAAACTATTCCTGTGGCTATGGATGTTTGGTCTACCCTGTTGAGCTTGTTGCCACTGCAGTCTTCACTAGATTAAGTGTTTTAATAACTGAATAAATGATGAAAAGACATCTGTATCTTGAAGGAGGGGTTTTATAGCAATAAAACAAATGGGTTTCCCTTCCGTTTTGTCCATCTGTCGATAATCTCTTTCTCAAACATTGTTCATGTTGCCTTTGGCACGTGGAAATGTCAGTTTAATGCATGCAGTGCAGCACTGACGTTGACATCCTAAGCCATCTACATTTCTTATTGTTTTGTCTGTTCTGTCTTGTTTCACAAGCAGTTTGTATCGATCACTGCAAGGATCAGACTTTTCTATAATGACGTATAATTGACTCAAGAATTGCAACCTTTTTTCAGAATTTTTTTTGTTCCACTTTGCCCCCACCATGTGCCAGTCATCAGACCCTTCCCAGCTAATCGACTCAGTCATTTCCACATTATCAGGGTCAAGGGCTGGATGGGAGAGGCTATCATTTAGGCTGCTATCAGGAGTGGTTCAGGATTTTTTTTTTTTATGTCCTTATCCCCTTGTCACCACTCTAGAAAAATCCATGAGTATGGCATTCTGTGGGCATCAGTGCTAAACGTCCACTCACTTGCAAGGTGCTGACTTCAGGACTGCTATTCCCAATCACAGGAGGTACAGCTGGGTTGTTTCCCCTGAGCATATGTTGCCATCTATGTCTGTGCCATCTAGTACCCAAGCCGCAGCAGGGGTTAATCCCTGTACGCTACCAGTGCAGACTTGCATACATTTTTTACTGTGATTAATGCTTTTGTTAAATCATTTCACTTTCTTGTTGCAGTAGAATGCAGTAGTTTTTATTTTCATTTCTTTTATTTATTATCCGGGTAGGTAAACTGGACCATTCAAGGTCTTTTTAGCAATTACCTAAGCAAACAGAGCAAGAGTGCAAACAGAACAAGAGTAAACACATACCTTAACAAATTAGAATAGCCAGTCAGCCAGCCAAACCAGGCTACACTGAAAAAATTAGTAAAACAATACCTATTATACACCGGAATCCTTCGCAGAAAAAAATAATGAATATATATATAAAATGAAAAAAACTGCAAAGGTATGGCTCCAGGATATCAAAGAAACATAGAAAAGTCCATGAAAAAAAATCAAATAAATCGAATAAATCCAGTGATTTCGAGCAGCTCTGCTTTATTAACACACACAAGCACTTTCACAATAGCTTCATCAGGTGCATGAGTAATCCTACAAAACTATACCTTATATACTAAGCAACATCAAATGACACCAATTAAAATTTAAAAGCACATCAAAATTAAAACATATGAATCATGTGTTATTATTACTACTTGAAAAAATATCTAAGTAAAAACACATAAAAACATATAAAACACTAGAACACGAGAATGTTCATCTACATAAAATTCTTTTATGTAAAAGAGGTTTTATAGGAACACTGTCATTAAGGCCATGTCCAAAGTTAGCTCTGAGTCTTACAATCCATTGAGCCCTAATGTTACCACCTCTAATACTTAAAAAAGTCCTACCTATTACTACAAATTTAAAAGTGTGTTGTTCATCTGTATTAGCAACATGTCTCCCTAGAGCATTAATATTACTAGATTTCTTTATGTGGTATAAATGTTCCTTTATTCTTTCTTTCAGGGTATGGTCAGTTTTGCCCACATATAATTTATTGCATATGCAGCAAGTAGCTAAATATACCACATGTGAGGTATCACAAGTAGCTTGTACCCTGATGTCATAGATCTCACCCATATCTGGATGCTTAAAAAAGTTATCACTAGATATATAGACACTATATCTGCAGTGACCACCATTCTGCCATCAGTTCTAGGCACTAAACCCTGTGGTCACTGCAGATATTTTGTCTATATATCTAGTGATAACTTTTTTAAGAATCTAGATATGGGTGAGATCTATAACATCAGGGTACAAGCTACTTGTGATACCTCACATGTGGTATATTTAGCTACTTGCTGCATATGCAATAAATTCTGTCTGGGAAAAACTGACCGTACCCTGAAAGAAAGAATAAGGGAACATTTATACCACATAAAGAAATCTAGTAATGTTAATGCTCTAGCGAGACATGTTGCTAATACAGATGAACAACACACTTTTAGATTTGTAGTAATAGGTAGGACTTTTTTAAGTATTAAAGGTGGTAACATTAGGTCCAAAACAGAAGAAATAGAGGCTCAATGGATTGTAAGACTCAGAGCTAACTTTGGACATGGCCTTAATGACAGTGTTCCTATAAAACCTCTTTTACATAAAATAATTTTACGTAGATGAACATTCTCATGTTCTAGTTTTTTATATGTTTTTATGTGTTTTTACTTCAATATTTTTTCAAGTAATAATAATACATGATTCATATGTTTTAACTTTGATGTGCTTTTAAATTTTAATTGGTGTCATGTGATGTTGCTTAGTATATAAGTTGTAGTTTTGTAGGATTACTAATGCACCTGATGAAGCTATTGTGAAAGCGCTTGTGTGTGTTAATAAAGCAGAGCTGCTCGAAATCACTGGATTTATTCGATTTATTTGATTTTTTCATGGACTTTTCTATGCTTCTTTGATATCCTGGAGCTATACCTTTGCAGTTTTTTTTGTTTTACACTGAAAAAATGCTGACTTCACCACACACGATTGTTTTAGTTTAGTCCAATAGCATTTTGTCACATATGCTAGACTTAGAAAAATTGCACCAGAAACTGTAGAATGATTCCTTGTCCAAAACAGCAAATTTTACATACCAGTGCCAAAGTCACAATCCTTACTCCTATGTATACAGTGGTTCTACCTGCTACTTTAAACCAGTCCATCTAGCCACTACTTTTTTCCACCACCAGAAGATTAAAGTGGACAGACTGATGCAGAGGCAACTATGCTGACCTGAAAGGCAATGGTTTTACATAAAACAGGACTGCTCTTCCTGTTTTGTCTATGCTAGGAAGATAAGGGCAACTACTTACATAGCAGGCATCATTAAACAAACCTGCATTCTCTTTTGTTATGATAAATATGGCAATACTTTGGGGGATCATAAAAGGTCACTGCACAAGCATTGCTACCACTTCAGCAGCCTTCGTAAGAAATGTATTGTGTGTGTATAGATGCACTGTGGTCCTCCAGCTGTACATTCAATAAGTTCGGCACTCACTTTTGTAGATGAACTGCATTGTGCATTGTGTGTGTGTAGCTGCACTGTGGTCCTCCAGCTGTACATTCAATAAGTTGGGTACTCACGTTTGGAGACGACCTGCATTGTGTGTGTGTAGCTGCACTGTGGTCCTCCAGCTGTGCATTCAATAAGTTGGGCACTCACTTTTGGAGATGAACTGCATTGTGTGTGTATAGCTGCACTGTGGTCCTCCAGCTGTACATTCAGTAAGTTGGGCACTCACTTTTGGAGATGAACTGCATTGTGCATAATTGCAGCAATGTATGATATCTTGACTGCTAAATGAAATGCCTGTCAAAATTTCAGACTGAAATTTCACATCCTGGAATTATGAAAATGATCCATGGAGGCCTCCCTTAATTTGTACATTTAGTGCACAGCTATGCTTTGGGAGGTCTGACTTTTAGTCACTGTACTTTTAGATCTTACATTGAGGATGCCTTATTCAGTCAATTTTCTACAGCTTTCATTGCACTCTCATGTGGATAGCTGGTCTCAAAAATCTCAAGTAGCCATGCTTAAAATGCTTTGCAGGGAGGGTTGTACCCCTCTTCATCTGTGACCCTGTGCTTGTTTTACCTATCCTTTCTACCCACGTGAAACACTTTGGATCATCTCCTAATGTGTATCATTGAAAAGTGTCCACTTTCAATACCTAAAAGTTCAAATGACTTTTTAAGTATATGTATGCAATCGCAGCCTTACAAATGAGGATCACCACATATGTGGCCTATTGTCCTGGAACCACATTATGATATCCGCTGATTTTTCCATTACTAGTGGCTTCTTCCCATGAGTAGTTGGGATTGGTGAGAGAATCTGAACTCCATCCATCAGCGCTGAATACAGTAGTGACAACTGTATCTGATTTGAGGACTAGTTGCAGGGGGCCCCACGAGGAGGTTCACAAAGTGGACTGCATAAGGTCCCAGGAGCCTGAGCCCTTGCTGCACATGAGTTCCTTTCCTTCACCAGCTGAGTCTTTGAGGTATAGGAGTAAATCATTTTAATGCTCCTCACTCTTTAGTATGGAGGTGCCACCATGGAGTGACACCCAGAATATTACCTCCACCAAATGTACCTTTCCATAGCAAGTGAATGCCTCTCAAGTAAGTTAATGGTACGTGAGTGCTTAACATACCTTCTGGGTCTGAATTTTATCCAGGGGATAAACTCATGATCTGAAGTTGTCAATCTTCATTTTATCGTTGACCAATGGTTCGGTTCTGAGAATCTGAGAACCATCTTGGCCGTTTCTACAGCTCACAAAGGCCAAAAAACTCTTGAGCTTCAACCCTACCCACAATGCATCTCTCCTAGTTACCTCAGATCTCATTTGCCCCTTTCCTGGACAGATACGGTCACCTTTGCTCTCGAGCTAAATAAAAATGTTTTTCTTATTGCTTCGTCTTTCTTCCTTCTTCACCACTAAATTTATTTCTGTAGTTATCTCTACCCTTTACTTCTGACTTGTGTAGCTCTTGTTTGCCATTTGTGGTAATTTTCTCTTTTTTCCATGCACTCGTGTGTACCTCTCCTTCTACCATTGTTGGTAAATAGTGCTCTTTCCGTACACTCCAGTGTATACTACCATTTCCTTAAAGTCCTTATATATATATATATATATATATATATATATATATATATATATATATATATATAAATAATAATCTTTGGCTATTTACTCTGTTTAAATAGGTTACGAGTGCTTATTTTCCTGTGTAATTCCTTCACCCTTCTGTTGTGTGTATGTCTGGTGTGAGTGAAACTTTCCTTTACTTCATTATGACTGAAAAACCTAAGGCCCTCTGGCATTAAGAATGCCAGCAGTTTGGCAATAAAATCCCTTCTTCAGACTCATACATGTGTGTCTACTGCTTGGGGCTGCACCTCCTGCAAGAAGAGTACAGTATATGTCATGGCTTTAGCTACAGAACTGCCTTTGGTGATGCCATATCTGCAAAAAGAGAAGAAAGCCAAACTGAGATTTTGTCACCTTCACTTTCTTCCTCTTCCTCTGGGAAGGCCAAGAAGAGAAGCATGTCTTTGCCATTTTCTGCAGTGGCACTGACAGTCATAAAGTAAAATCCTTGGTGCCAAAAAGCTCCTTAGCACTGACAGTCAGAAGTTGAATTCTTGGTGCCAAAATCTCCTCAGCATGGACAGATGTTGGTACAGAAGTGTCGGCACCAACACCCTCCATTTTTTCTAAACCTTTGATGCTGAGGGCTTCAGTGCAGCTTCAAACTGCCTAGCTTGGTTTATAGGTCTCAGCTCCGAGCACTTCTTCATTGCCGACTGATTCAGCAATGATTACTTCTAGTTGGCAGTTGCCTAGGTTTTAGTTTTCCCCATCTATTGATCCTTCTGCTGGGGAATTATTTGAGGTCCTTTTGCATAGACCCAGGTCTCCCTCAGTGTCCTCTATCCATTACACCAAAAAGCCTTACAGAGACTGATGTGGAAAGACTAGTGGAGAATATTTTATGGGCTCGGGTCATTTGTCACCGGCTTCTCTCTTGGAGGCGGTTTTGCCGGAGTGGGGAGTGACCATGGTTCCAAGGCAGTCTATCTTGGTTCCAGGCTCTCTTCCCTCTTCAGTGGTTCCAGCCTTCGAAGCTATGGAGTGAGCCTTGGCTGCCTCAGCCAATTAATTGACCTCTTCCTCCTCGAGTCATATTCTTTCCTCAAGTCCAGTAATCCAGCCTACTCCTGTACTGGACCAGCGAGTGGTAAAACTTCATGAGACTCAGATACAGATTCTGTCTTCTTCTGATACCTCACCAACCATCCCTCGGATGAGGTCCCTCAGAAGAAAAAGTGCAAGAGGAAGCATTTAGATTCCCAGCATGAATCCATCACCAATGACACTGAATTTGATTAAGATGAGACCCCCAGATCAGCCCCTGAGGATGTTCTCCTTAGAGACATCCTGGAAACTTTTGAAATAGAGGGGTGATTAGAAGTCCAAAAAAAAAACATACCCCTGAGGAATCAGTATTACCTGCAGGCTTTTCACACCTGTCCATCTACCTCTTGGCTGACTCCATCTGCAGAAGAACTTATTCAGTGAATTACTCAGCAGGCGTGGAAGCACCCAACTCCATTTAAACTGTCCCTAGAAGACCTGATCAGTAGATGCCATGGTCATAACGGTTGCCACAAAAAAGGAACTGGTTGAGGAAAGTTTTCTATCCATCCACCCAACAGAGAGCTCAGATGATGGATAGGTTTGGCAAGCATATTTATCCTTTATCGACCTTTGTGTTACAGTCTTTGAATTTTCTGGCACTTTTCTCCAAGCTTCACAGGGATCTGGTCAAGGAGCTCTCAGATGTCCCTGGCAGGAAATGTTTCTGAGAAGGCACAAGATAACGTTGTCTCTTAGTTAGCAACCATGGATTTTGTGTCTAATTCGTCCATGCGGCTCATTGCTCATGCAGCCAAAGGGACTACCAGAGCAGCGGGTTCAAGCGTAGCCATAAGGAGACAGGTTTGGATGCGACTTTGACAGATCACCCTTGTTTGGCCCAAATGTTAAAGAAGCATTATCCAAGGGGGGAGAAAGATGGAAACACCTTTTCTGCTGTGGCCTACATTTTTCCAGTCCTCAGAGATCCTTTTCCAAGAATCAAAGAGTCGGTGGGAAAATGTGGTTCAAAAAATCCAAAGCATCTTTTCAAGACACACGTGGTGGAAGTTTCACTAGGGGCAGAGGGGGACCTCTAATGGAAGAGGCCATCCACATGGCAGATGTGACCCACAGAATCAAGAGTTTCAGAGATTCCTTTTCTGGAAAATCCTATCTCCGTTCCTGAACAGAGGCCCAATTGCCTTTCTCTGGAGGCAGTTTGGAGGAGCTTGGCTATGCACCAAAACACCTGGCTAGAAATCACATCAGATACTTACGTGTAGAGGATTATTTCCAGAGGATGCACCACTCCCTTGTCTCTTTCCCCTCCCATTTTCAAAAAAAAAAAAAATCCCCTATGTTCCACCTAGTCAGAGGGGATCAGCAGTCCTAGAGATCCTCAGACTGCCAGGAAAAAGAGTCATCCAAGAATCCCCACCAGACCAGATAGGGTTTGGAACTTACTCAAGATTCCCTTTTAGTGCCAAAAAAGACAAGAGACTGGAGACCAATTTTGGATCTCAGCCTATTGAACAAATCAGTTCCGCAAACAAAACTCTGAATGGTTACAGTACAGTTTATTCTTCCTTTTTTGGAGGATGATGACTGGATGCGCTCGACAGACTTTCAAGATGCGTATTGCCACATCAAAATGGCCGAGAGCTCCAGAAGGCTCCTTCACTTCAGGCTGTGAGCCAGTCACTATCAATTCAGAGTTCTGACCTTTGGTCTCACCACAGCCTCCAAGGTGTTCATCAAATGCATGACAGTAGTAGCAGCTCATTTGAGACTGCAAGGATTCCCGATGTTTCCATATTTGGACAACTGGCTCATTACCGCTCCAACTAGGCCTCTGTTGATAGTGACAAGAGACTATCTCCTTCAGACATGTTCAAACCTAGGAGTAACTGTGAATTACAAAAAATCTCAATTGACTCCAGCTCAAAGTTTAGAGTTCATAGGAGCAATGCGAATTATGAAAACATTCTTAGCCTCCCTTCCATCAGTGAGATTACTAAAAATCAAAGAACAAGTTTGAAAAATACAACATAGCAAGAAAGTACCTGTCTTATCTAGTCTTACAAGCCCTTGGTTCAATGGTGGCTGCAATAACTCTAGTTCCTCTGGCAAGATTTCATCTGTGAATTCTTCAGTGGCTACTTGCATCTCAGTAGTCAGTACTTCATCAGCCTACGTTGGATCAGATTTTCATCACCAATCTTTGCAGAAAAGATCTAGCTTGGTGGATGCACTCGGAAGAGATTCTTCTAGGCCATCCTTTTGTCCTGCAACTCAAGGCTATTGTAACCATGGACGCCTCCCAGATGGGGTGGGGAGGCATTATATTGCCAAGACTGTCAAAGGCACTTGGTCCTCCATCGAGGCCAGTATGCATATCAACATTCTAGAAATGAGAGCAGTGCTTTTAGCATTGCAAGCCTTTCAACTGTTCTCCCTCTAGCAACTATTGCAGTTCAAACAGACAACATGTCAGTAGTTTGATGCATCAACAAACAGGGAGGAACCAAGTCTTACCCTCTTTATCAAGAAGCACTAAGAATGTGACAGTGGGCGATTTCTTCCAACCGATTTCTGATAGCAATACATATTCCGGAGAGGTCCAATGTGATAACAGAAAAACTAAGCAGGTCTTTTTTTCATCATGATCAGTCTCTTAATCCCAAAGTAATGGAAGGGATTTTTTATCAGTGGGGCCAGCCTTGCTGCGACCTATTTGTCTTGCCCCTGAACAACAAGTGCAGCAAATACTTTACCCTAATCCTCCCACCAGGGGAGTCACACAGGGACACTTTTCAGCACAATTGGTCCCCTCCCCCGGACTTCTGTATGCATTTCCCCCAATGCCTTTAGTTCAAAAATTCCTACAGAAAGCCATCAAGGTGAAGAGCAAATTGGTCGTCATTGTGGCCCCAACAGATATGGTTCCCCTTTCTCTGGCTTTACCTGATAAAAAACGGACTCTGGATTCAGTTCCAGACCTCCCCTCTCATCCAAAGGACATGATACACCCAAACCTCCCGAAGCTCCAGCTGACAGCATAGTTCCTCCAGTTTCAATAATTGCCAGGAAAGTTAAACTTCCTTCCCTGGTATGTAGAATTCTCTTAGTCTCTCATAAACCATCTACCCATGAACTCTATAATAGTAAATGGAAGAGCTTTACCTTTTGGAATATTGACCCCCTTTCAACACTCATATAGAAGATCTTAGGATTCTTATCCCCTCTTTTTGATGCAGGACCCCCTCCTCCTACTATTAGAATTCAGCTGGTAGTGATTTCAGATTTTCATAATGGTTTTAGGAATAATGCCTTAGCATCACATCAACTATGTAAAGCATTTTTAAAAGGAACTCTTTTTGTTGAAACCTCCTTTTAAAGATCCTTTCCCTTCCTGGGATCTAACCCTCGTACTGTAGTCCATTGTTCAGTCCCCCTTTGAATCTTCTGCTGAATGTGACCTACAATATTTATCTTGGAAAACCTTATTCCTGGTACAATAACTTCTGCCAGGAGTTTTTCTGAAATTCGGGTTTTATCTCGTCAGCCGCTATACTTGTTTTGTTACAGAGTTGCCTTACGGACGGATCCCTCCCTTCTTCTAAGGTCGTGTCAGACACTCGGACTATTGACCTTCCAGTATTCCTTCCCAGTTTTCCCAGTAAAGGAGAATACTCCCTACATTTTCCAGATGTTCACAGACAGTTACATTGTATCTGCACAGAACAAAAGATATTCAAAAATCAGACCAATTGTTTCTTTCTCAATTACCGAAATTGGCAAAGTAACTTTAGATACACGGCTAAAAGTCTGTATATCCTTCATTTATTACAAAAGGAAAAAATGACCTGCCTAGACCGGTAAAGGCTCACCCTAAACGATATATAGTTACATCAGCAGTTTTTCAGTCTTGAGCTTCCATGGATGACATTTGTGCAGCAACAACTTGGGGTTCACCTCATACCTTTATTACTCATTACAAATTGCATCTGGTCTTCAGGGGAAGAGCATCCTTGAGTTCAGTGGTGTTCAGGAATATCCTTCCTTGAATCCCCCCAAGATGTAAGGTAGATGAGGACTCTGTCCCATTGGTCAGTGATAAAATGAAGATTGACAACTTCAGATAAAGAAGCTATGTACTCACCATAATGTTCCATCTTCATTTCTCCATCTTCATTACTCCTTCACTCCCCTCCCTCCTTACCCCGGCCTTTTGAATGTCCTTTGGCTGAACTGATATGGCACATACCTCTTTGTTTTGACTTGTGTTACATAACAGATATGGTTTCCATCAGGCCTTCTGTTCTCATGTCTGTTTATCTGTAATCTGCAAACATGATCTGAAGTAACTAGGAGAGATGCTTTGTGGGGAGGGGTGAAGCTTGAGAGTTTTTTGACCTGCGCAAGCTGTAGAAACTGCCAAGACTGTTCCGATTCTTGGAACCAAACCTATTGGTCAAGGATTAATAAAGATGGACAACTCAGATGGAACATTATGGTGACGTACATAACTTCTGTTTATTTCTCTGCATAAGGTTGGCAGCTACAGCTTGCTCTCTTGTTTCAAGTGCTTTGCCAGTAACCAGTATGAGTTGACATGGTCTGTAGTGCACCTCTTGCTTCTGTCTGAGTGTTTGGTCTTTTTTGTCCTCACTGTGGAGTTATATATGTTCAGTGTGTGATAGAACATGGCTGCATAGATGCATGACCCAGCTGTTAACATGTATTGCCAGCACCATGCTAGGAAATGTTCACTGCCTCTGGCGTGTGCCTTCCCATTTAGTGCTAATTATTTGGTAACCAACTGAAGTGTCGGGACCTGTTAGAATGGATTCCAAAACATGGAGACTGAAGGGCAGAAAAAACAGACTTACATATACCAAGTCCGAGATGGCCATTTCCCAGAAAATTCCTTTTTCTCAGAGATATGATGGTGTTAGAGTTGGTATATATAAGTTCAGGAGATGTGGGTGGGGTCCCCCCCCCCCCAAAAAAAAGAAGCTTAAAGAAGGACAATGTTTGAGGTTTGCTGTTCTCCCGAGTTTTTGAACTTTTTTCAGTCTGTTGGCACTCTACATTATCAATTCCACCATTTCATCAGGTAAACTTTGTGTTTGTTGTCCATTGAATACTTACCTTCTGCTGTTCTTCAGCTGCTGACCAGAAGTGGTAACACTAGGTGTAAAGGTGGTAGCTACAGATGACTGTCTTCTTCCCTTTCTGAGTATTGTCTATCACAGAGTTAGAGATGACAGTGGCCCCTTGACTTTGACTAACAGAGATGATTAGTCACCTTTCTCTAATAGTATGCCTTTTGAAGATCCTTCATTTGGAGGAGACTTCAAAGTGATGAATCCATTGTAGTTAGACCAGCTGCCCATATGTCTTTCCTCGGGAAAGGTAAATAAAGCTAGATCTCTGGGTCATTCCTGTTTTGGAGTCTATTAGGGCAAGACTTTTTTATCCTCTGATAGGGTCCAGATTCAGGTCTCATCTTTCAGTTCAGATGAAAGCATGCCATTTTTACAAACCATTCTCTATATTGTCTTACATTTTATCCAGGCTTATCAAAGCAGATTCTGCTCACTCTTAGTCCCAGAAAGCTCAGTCATATCCAAGACAGAGATTCTAGGGCAGTGAGAAGGTTTGTCAAAATAGCCTGTAATTATACCACTAAAGATCTTGGGTCTATTAGCTATTTCTTACCCATCTTGTTTCCAGCTATCACTGGTAGAGAAGTTAAGGACAAGCTGTCTGCCCTGTTTCAGCCTTAGTGTGTCTAAGGTAGAATTCCATGTAGTCCTATGTACCCTCTGAGCTTGGGTCTGACTGACTTTAATATTGCCATTAGTTACGTTAAGATTAGTGTTGGCATGCATCAGGCCCTGATATCAATGCTTCCACAGAGTTTTTGTATGTCATATCAGCTTCTGGGAGCCACGCACAACATTTCTACTGTTTTCTGAGTGTTGGAAGACTCTCAATGACATGTACTGCTGTTTGGCATTTTCTTCACTCCCAGAACCTTTACTAAGGTGCCGGCTGTGAAACTAGAGGCCCTTCAGTAACACAGCCATCTTATGTCCCCTTTCCTGGGTAACTGGTTGTTGGTGGAACCCATGCAGGAGTCTTTAGCAATGATATCAGCCTGGATCATGCAATCACTTTAGTTACTTGGGGTCATCCACTGGTGAATTTTTTTCTTCCTGCTTTTGCAGCCCCTTGTTTTCATAGGAGAAATTCCGGATGCAGTCCCGGACCATTGTCCTCCCTCTGCATTCCAGAATTTCGTGGATCTGACTTCATGGACTACAGCTTAGGGATGAGTCCAGTAAAGCCTGCTTTTGCACCTTGTGTGCCTAATGTCATTGTCAGTGTTTATGGCCATCTTCTGTAGTTTATTCACCTGTTGCTGTTCTTTGGAATGATGAGGTTCTTGTGAGGTCAGGCACACAGGTAATATTATGGTTCCTGAAATAGTATGTGGGGGGGGGGGGTTCCCCCCTTCTTCCTTTGCAAAAGGGAGATTTCCATTTGAAGTAATCCATGATCATAGACATAACCCTGGTGCTGATGCATATTCCAGGGTAATCAAATGTTCTTGCAATGATCTTGAATCACAACATGACTTTTCTTCCAGAGTTGTGGCCTCGTAGTGATTGTGTTAATGCAGTCTTCCAGAATTAAAAAATTCCAAAAAGTGATCTGTTCCCTGCGCATGAGTTTGCAGTTTTGTCTAAGTTCTGTGCCTTCAAAGAGGCAAGGGAATCACTTGATGGAGCATTGAATGTTCCTCTTAGTGATTACCCTTTTATGCCTTACCAACGGGCAAAGTTCCAGATGGAAAGGCCAAGGATGGTCTTTGTCTCTCTATAATAGACCACAGGAGCCTTTTTTTCAAAAGTTTGAATGTCAGCCTCTCTTAAAAAAATTTTGAGGCCCCAGTGCTCTTGCAAGATGACCATTTTCATTGTCAAATGTTTTTATGGTACTTCCTATCAAGCACTGGATAGTTCCATGGAGATCTCATGTATTTGTGGAAGATGTTAAGAAGCTCTTCACTTTGTTGCCCAAAAAAAAAAAAAAGAAACAAAATAGCTAACTGATAAGTGCTCTACATCAGGGCAGATGTATTCTCTTTCTCCTTAATCTGCAAATTGTCCCTTGAGTTTTTGTGGAGTTGTTTAACAATTTGTTAACTGTAAAAATGTATTTATCCTTGTAGGCCATTTTTATAAATGACTTGGCCACAAAACCAAATACTACACGTATGGACAGTTTAGAGTAGCCAATCAACCAGCATGTTTTTTTCCGAGGGGAAGGAATGTGAATTGCATATAGAGGATTCACATTGACATTGGAAGAGCATGCAAACTTAGTGGAGACAGTAATTATGATTTAGAACAAAATGCTGAGCCCTGCAGCCATGAGAGGTTTGCCTGGCCTGTTTGAAATGTCCCTTTAATTAGATTTTAGTTACTCCATACTATCAGGTGCATGCCTCAGCCATCTCTGCATGCTTTGATTAAATAGAAGGCAGGTCTTCGGACACGAATAGACTGATTAAAGATTTTTTTGAAGGCTTAATTTCTGGGCAGTGCTGAAGAAACTGTCACCAGTCTAGAACCAGGATTTCATGACTGATATTTCCCATCTATCCCAGAAAATGTTCTGGTTCAACAGCCTTAACATTTGTTTTTTGGAATCCAATCAGTTCGGTAAATTCCAGAGCTCTAGCACGTATTTGTGAATGTACTTACTTATTCTTACTCAAGGACCACGTTTTTTAATGAATCCCCATTTCCTTCCTAAGTTCATCTCTGAGATGGTACTCAGACCTTCCATGTCCTTGTCATTATCTTATAAGGAGAAAATAAAGGGAGGTATGCTTTATTCATACTGTGGACCAGTTGTGGTTCTGTCTCCACTGGGACCTTGAGCTTTGGCAGCCATCTGCTGTTTGTTTCCCTAGCCCCTCACACCTAAGGGTTTTGAAGTTACTAAACTTGTTACTCAGACATACTGCTAACTGGAGTATCATCTTCCACCAGAATAGTAATCATCCCTTAACTGTCACACTGATAAGCAATATCTGTCTGCAGTGTATACCTCAGAAATGTTTGCACAACTGGCATATTTGCTGCTAGTGTATACCTTTACCAAATAGTACAGTTTGGACCTCACTTCCAGAAACAGTGACTTGTGGAAGTGGCTCATTCAGAACATTAGGTTCATAGGTTCATAGATTAGTACTAGGCTAACTGCCCTTGCAAGACATTTTAAGCCTAGCCAATTATCCCTTGTGAGACTCAAACCCTGCACTTTATGTTTGTAAGGCAAACACCTTAACCATTAGGCCACCCTCTCAACCAATTCTGCCCTGAAGTCCTACTCCTGCTGTTTAGATTCCTTCTGCTCCTTTAGGATTGTTTTTCAAACATTGATGGAGACTGCAGCCATTTTTGAGGGCCATCAGACTAGGGTATAACAGATGTATGATCTTGACAGAGTTGCTTGTTGCGGTGAGTTCTTTATTTCTACTCTGCAGTCTGCCTTCTAAGGACATTCCAGCTGCTACTGCAATGACGGTATGGCATCTGTAATCATACTTTGGATTTATAAATGTGACTTCAAGGGTCTGTTGTACCGAAAACCATTGGGATTTCCTTATCATTTATTTCCATATTGACATACGTTTGAATTTTCGTCAGCGTCCAGTCTCAGGAAAGTGACATGCTTAGCCAGCGTGTTGTATAACATGACGCCAGCTACTGAGCTTGTACGGTTCACTCAGCCTCCGTATTTTACATTTATTTTCTGTTGCTTCTCCATTTGAATTACAATCAGTTTATTGCTCAGACTGCAAAAACCTTAAAGGTGTACCTGCAACTGACATCACAAGACAAGCCCCACTTTGGCACAACTTATATTGTCTGGGAGCAATGCACTGTTTGAAACATTGTTATATGTGCCAGCTCAGCAGTTAATGAGTATACTTATATCTGTATCGTAGTCCAAAAGATAGCGGTTGTGGCAGGTGACTTCTTCAGTGGAAATCAGCAAGAGCATCGTTTCTGCTATTCTGAGTCATTGCTTGGTAGACAGGCAAAGGTAAGGGGTTATGAAACCAGAACTATCCCAAAGCCATCTCTTGCGAAGTTCAAATGGCCTGGTGTTCCTGACATCATGAGCTGCACTTCATCTAGCTGGGGATTAACTTGCACCCATCATCTGCTGATGATGAGAAGATTGCAATAAGTGCATTTTGGGCACAGATATTGTGAGGGTGATTGTCCAGGTGTGTCAACAGTGACATTCCTGTGTTGGAATTTCAATGGCCAGCTCTCACTGAATCCAGAAGTCTTCTCCTCTGACCTTCCTCTACCAGGTGGAAGAATTTCTTGCAAATTCTTCTCCAGGTCGGCCCATGTAATTGTCTAGGCACTGGGCATGTGTATGCTGTTTTTATGGTAAAATCTCTACTGTATATATAGGAGATCATCCACAGGGAGTAAGGTTTGATGTGTATGTCGGACTATCTGCAGTCTTTTGTGAATGGCACCATGTGAATTTTTTTCTTTTTTGTTTAAAAATTTAAATTGTATCTTGGATAATTGACTTTTCATAGACCTCGGATGTAGCATATTTAAGTAGCAGTGTATAGGAGGGGTGCAGGGGGACCCTGTGCAAAAACGCTGTAACAGTGAAACAAAGTGTTTCAGCAGTCACTGTTTCACTGTTGTTTGATAGTTAGTGGTCCCACATCTGAGTGTCCATCACTAATGTATTAAACCTTAGTCATGCAGACCTTCTGGCAACCAGGTGTCACTTTTCTGCACGTGGTGCTGTGAGCTCTGGAGCTGCATTGCCTGACACACAACATTCACCTGCTGTTTGGTGATTACTCTTCCCCTAAGGTTAGCCCAGGCAATGCCCTGCACAGTACATTTAAGGATATCTGGGTGCCTCCCTCTCAGTCTCTCCTTGGGAAGAGGATTTTGCAGATCCAGAGGTCCCTTTCTCTGATACAGCTGTGGATAACAAGGGCTGTCCTCCCTGTGGTTCTACGTCTGGTGACTCTTTTTGGGACAACTCTCATACTCATGAAGTCCACCATGGACTGAGGAAGAAGGATGAGAAACCCTGAATCATCTTGCCAGTGAAACCTATCCTAAAGAATGTTATTTCTTTAGCCTGAAACCATCAGCTTCAGCTCCCTTCACTTCTAAACAGGTAAATGAATCCTAAGGCAGAATTCTTTTTACATGATTTCATCAATCCAGCATATATCTCATGGTTCTCAGCACCTTTCCAGTTTGCCATGAATAAGGAGTCCTAACCTTTGACAGCGTGAGCAAAATGTAATCTGTTTAGAGGTGGTCTGTCTTCAGTAACCTTAGGACTGCATGCTACAGACATTACAATCCCCTGATTGATCAAACTTTCTCAATTACCTGGCTTCCTTTACCCATCCTGCATCACTCTCCCACGGTCTCCTTTCTCCACTGCTGTACAAAACTCTCAGCCACAAAAATTCATTGCTTAGTCTGTTTGCTAGAATGTTTCTTCTATGGCTGTCAGCATCCCCAGATATGAGCTCGTGAGTGAGTTTTGAGGACTTTTGATTTTTATTCTGACCACCATTATTTTTTGATGCTCTATCTTCCTTTCACCGTGTGTGTGTCATGGACCTTATGTTGGTGTAGATCACAACACTGATGCTTTTGTTTTCTCTGTGCCAGTTTCTCACTCTGATGGGCACACTGATTTCCCTTTCCCTACACACAGAATGAGCCTCTTTACCTCATATATTTTCTAGATGTTGCTGTCTCACCTCTCTTACATGCAGATGTGCACTCCCTGAAGTTAACTGCCTAGTTTTTCCAGTTGTATTCATAACCAGTAATTCAGAGTTCTCACCAAAAAAAAAACTGTCAAAATCCTCATGTCCTTTAGACAATCTAGTAGGAGGACTAATGTAGATAGTATTTCTTATATATTTATTTATTTAAGTTTATTTGTTTATTTATTCATGTACTTATTTTATTTTTTATTTAACATTTGTTTACTGGGAAAGTCCAACTTTGATTGAAGCCAATTATCAGCGGAGGCATGGGGAAAAATGTTCCAGATGCATGTCTTTGTAACATGAGAGGAAACCCACATGAATGCAGAGAAGACATGCTGACTCCACACAGAAGGCACCCCAGCCAAGAATCAAACCGGAGAACCTCTTGCTGTGGGGTGACAATGTCACCGCTGCACCACTGCGCTGTCATGTGACTACCTGGGTAGTACACTGATCACAACAGACTATTTGCAGCAACAGCCCGACTGAAGAAATTCATAAACATAAATAAATACATAAAATAAAAATTGCTTCACAAACTTGAGGTAATCACAGAAGGTACAAAGTCCATCATACAACAGAAACAGTGAGCAGATGTTATTAACAGAGGAGAAAAACAAACGTGGATTAATTTTAGTAATAAATATGAGAGTTAAGCAGCAGGTGAGAATAGACGGTAGCATTAGAAGTGATATAGGTGAAGGAGGGTTTAGGTGATGTGGTGGAGTTAGATGACGTGTCCAGTGGAAAAGCATTTCAGTCAGATTTTTGATGGAGGTGTCATTTGAACTGTTCTCTGAAAGTGGGATAAGAGGAGGTTTCTTTTGGCTGATGGGGAAGGATTGCCAGACTTTGGGTGGAGGAATGGAGAAGGAGTAGATGGTACAGTGCAGTTTGTTTGGGGTCTGGAATGAGGGAGTCAATTAGATGATAGTGTCAAGGTTGTAGGGGGGTGGTTATATTATAGATTTTGGCAGCAGGAGGCAGGAAAACATCTAGATGAATTAGTTTATAAAGAAGAGACCCTAGGAGTAGCACATTCTGTAGGAGACTGGGTAGCCATTTGTCCTTGGAGAGGGTGGTAGAGTGGTGATCCGGGGGGGATTGGAAATGAACTAGCAGATTTTGTCATTAATGGACTGTAGAGCAGATTAATTTTTCAGAGGCTGTGACTGTGATGGGGAGCCAGATTTGAGTTGAGGTAGTAGGACTCCGTTGCGTACTGTAGCTCTTGCGGGTCTGGATTTTTCCAGGACCAGAATAAAAGAGAGTTGATCTTTTTTTCTGATGTTTTCACTGTGGCTATGAAATTTAAGTGACTGGTCCAGCCATAAACCTAGGTATTGAAAAGATGTTTTTGTTTTTCTTGGGGTAACTTTGAGATCTATGACGACAATGAGATTTTTAGGAGGTTTTTTTTCAGGTTTTTTGAGGTTCCAGATGTCATACATTTTGTTTTGTATGTGTTTTGGAGAAGCTTATGGTTTCTTAACCAAGAATTAAGGGAGTAGAGAGCTGGTTGAAGTTGGTTTTGAGTAGATGTATGTGAGGGATGGATTGAAAGATAACCATATATTCAGCAAAAGAGTAATGGGAAGGTTAGGGTGGTCGGAGAGTCGTTTGTTAATAAAATTTGAAAACAGCAGTGGGTCAGGTATGGAGCCCTATGGCTTTCCTTTGTTAAGAGGTGCTGGAGGTGCTAGGGATGAGCCCGTTAGACTCTAAAATACCTGTTTGCTAAGAAATCTTGGAACCAGGTGATGACAGTATTGGAGCTTACTCCAATTCTTGGAGGGAGTGAAGGAGGAGAAGATGGTAAATAAGATCAAAAACTTTGGTAAGGTTTGGAGGGTGCTCCCGAAATGTTTCCTTTAGCCATATTGAGAAGGATCTCATCTGAAGTGACTGTAGTTCTGTCATTATATTCTGACCAGCCCAGAGTCCATGCTGTTTAAAATTGATGAGATGGTCATGTTGAATCTAAGTGGACATTTGGTTGTAGATTAGTTTTTAGCACTGTGTTTTGAGTAAGCGGAGATTGTACATATAGAGAAGAAGTGTGGTAGGGGAAGTCTTTGCAGGGTGAGATGAACCAAAGGACTAGGTGGTCTGCACTAGGGGGTGCATCCTGCATTATGTTCTCTAGCAAGGACTCAAGGTCTTTGTGAGTGATTTTCTTAAAGTAGAAGAACTTGTTTTTGTGGCTCCTATCACTGTGATTTTAGAATATTCCTCAGAGTTGTTCAGCACATACCTCCATTACTCAAGCATTGAAGTGCACACAGCGGTAACCTCCAGCTTTCATTCAAGCTCCCCTGACTTTAGTTAAGGTGACCAAAGCTGTTCTTAAGGGACTGATGCCACTGTTGGCTCTATGTTCACCAGACCACCTTTCAAACTGGTAGCTTCAGCAGATCTTAAAAATTCTGTCATGCCAGACTGTCAGAAGTGCAGACTATAAGTAAATCCTCCTAACCTCATCTTCACCAATGAAATAGTGGTGCTTAAGACAAATCAGTCCTTTATGCCCATTGTATCTGTTTAGCCCAATCTGAACAAGAGCATTCATCTGCCAGTCTCTCCTTCTTTACCAACAAGAGTTAATATTTACTTCAATAGATGGCTGTACATGGACAACTTGGGTTTTCTGTCAACGGAAGCAAGTCCTTCTGTAAACTCCTCAAGCTGTTTTCTTTGTGGTTAAAAGACTGGGGCCAAACATTCTAAGGTCACCCTTTCCAGGGGACTGGCCATCTTTTTAGAGTTTTGATGCATTAAATATGGCAAGTCCTTACCAACTACTCTGAAAACCTGCTCTTTAAGAAGTTTGGCATTATCTGTGGTATGTTTGTGCAACACATCTGTCTGTAAATGATGTTCAGACAGCAGCCATGTGGCTTTCACTAGATGTTTGACAGTAATAGCCAGACCATGCTCTGCCTTTGAGGCTTTTGATAGCACAGCTATGTCATAGACATGTTCTCATGACCAAGATTGCCAAGGGCAATTAGCGAGGGACTCTTTCTTACTGGTTACCGAAGATGAACTGCTGTTTAGAGAAGCTGTATACTTACCTCAGCAGTAAATCTGTAAGTAGTAGTTCCATTTTCAGTAACATTTACAACCACCCCGACACTGGTCTACCTCATATGACCTATGTTTCATTTGACTGAAATTCATTTGACCGAGACCATATAACCTAAAGTTCAAAATAATGAAAACTCACTTGACTGAAACTGATAACACCGACAACTTACAATGCTAAATTTCAGCATAGTAGTGGCAGTGTGTAGACTACTGTAAGGTAAGTAAAAGGTATATGCCCTTTTCTCCACTGTAGTGTGATCCTGGAGTTAGTATATATAGTTGGGGGGGGCCTAGACCCCCATTTAGTTTGGTTTTATATTGTCTGGTTTCTGATAAGAGGGTATATAATTAGTTCTGGAAAGTGTTAGTAATTGGTGGTGTAAGTGCACATGTCTATAGTTTGCAATTTAGTGTGTTAAAATCTAGTATTGTAAGGTGTCGGTGTTATGAGTTTCAGTCAAGTGAGTTTTCAGTAGTATGAACTTTAGGTTATATGGTCTCGGTCAAATGAATGTCAATCATATGTAAGTTAGGTCATATGAAGTAGATCCCCCCCCCCCCCCACACACACACACACACACATCACTAGACTGGTATGTGTTGGCTGTTTTCTTCCTTCTATCCCCCCCCCACACACACACACACACCCATCACTAGACTGGCATGTGTTGGCTGTTTTCTTCCTTCTATCTCCCCCCCCCCCCCACATGCACACACACCCATCACTTGACTGGTATGTGTTGGCTCTTTTCTTCCTTCTATCTTCCCTTATGACTGCTGTTATAAGTGTTTGCGTTTTCTGCTGAAGAAATGGAAAGTGAGGGAGAGTGATGCATGAAATAATAAGGGGACAGCAAGGCAGCCTGATACAATTTTCTCATTTTAGCTGTCCTAATTCCTCCGGCGTATAACTCTACAATTGCTATCAAAGATGGATGTACATTGTACTGGTCTTTCTTTATGATAAGTGCATAACTCTCACTTTTTCTGCCATCTTGGACCCTTGTTCAGTTTGTTATTTGGCTCATCTCTCTTCATTGCACTGCTTCCTTGTAGAAGAGGATGCGAAAAATCTAGCAGGTGGCCCTTTATTAAGGATCAGGGAGGATCTTGTAAAGGTCCTTACAGTGACTTCCACAGTGAGCTTTCACATAGTGCAGTGTAATTTTGACTGTGCTGTCGCTGTTGCTAGGGCATGAGGGACAGTTTATCTGCCTGCACCAGATGTTTGATAAAGCTCATCTTTGTTTAAGAATGAGCTTATGCTGGACGATGATGATCATCATCATCATCAATGATGCCCCTCACTGGATTACATTTTTTTTAAGACGGGCCAAGATGGGTTTGAGGACCTTTTGAATAGGAAATGGATACATGGATACTGACCACTATTGTTGATCCCTGCAGTGTCCCCCAGCTTGTGCCATTTTTTGAGGCCTACTCTGTATCTCAAGAAGATGGTGTCTGCTAGATGAGGTGAGCTCCCCATCTTCAGGCATTGCAGCCTCCCTGTCTGCACTGACTGAGTCTTTTAGCAGGCAGACCCTGTTGTGCAGCAGTCACAATCCTGCTTATGCCACAGGACTACCTGGTGGGAGGCCAGGTCTCCAACTTTGACTAGGGCCCTAGATGTGCTCATGGATGGCTGCATCTTGAAACTGTCACCCCCCCCCCCCCCATAGGACCCCTTTCATGAATGAGATGGGGTTTGCAAAACTTTCAGAACTGTCCCACCTCTGTTCCACAAAAACACTGCTGTGATGTGTACTGCACAGAACTGTACTTTACAGATATGACAGAAGATAGTGGTGGCATTGAAGAGGTTTGAGCAAGTCCCCTCCCAGTTTTGCAGTTCACGTGACTAGTAAATAAAATAACATTAAAGCTCATAGATAGTCTTCATAGTGCTAAGTTTAAATGGAAATTTGTAGTGCGTTGTAGGTAAAACAGACTTTGTTGACCAAGTCCTTTCAGATGCACACACTTGCTTTTTAGGTCTAACCTCAGTTTTGATATGCTTAACTGATCTGGTCAGAGCTGCAGAATATTCAAATAGTAGCTGTTTAGGGATTCATAACCAGGGTGGTAGGATACTTAGATGGTCCACAGCGTTATTACCTCCATAACCACATAACCAGGATGGTAGGATACTCAGATGGTCCACAGTTTTATTACCTCCATAACCAGGATGGTAGGATACTCAGATGGTTCTTAGTTTTATTACCTCCATAACCAGGATGGTAGGATACTCAGATGGTCCACAGTTTTATTACCTCCATAACCAGGATGGTAGGATACTCAGATGGTTCTTAGTTTTATTACCTCCATAACCAGGATGGTAGGATACTCAGATGGTTCTTAGTTTTATTACCTCCATAACCAGGATGGTAGGATACTCAGATGGTTCTTAGTTTTATTACCTCCATAACCAGGATGGTAGGATACTCAGATGGTTCTTAGTTTTATTACCTCCATAACCAGGGTGGTAGGATACTCAGATGGTTTTTAGTTTTATTACCTCCATAACCAGGATGGTAGGATACTCAGATGGTCCACAGTTTTATTACCTCCATAACCAGGGTGGTAGGATACTCAGATGGTTCTTAGTTTTATTACCTCCATAACCAGGATGGTAGGATACTCAGATGGTCCACAGTTTTATTACCTCCATAACCAGGGTGGTAGGATACTCAGATGGTTCTTAGTTTTATTACCTCCATAACCAGGGTGGTAGGATACTCAGATGGTCCACAGTTTTATTACCTCCATAACCAGGGTGGTAGGATACTCAGATGGTTCTTAATTTTATTACCTCTTGTACTAACCTGTTACAGTAGCCAGTGCAGTATTTGTACAACTCTTCATTTTTTATGAATGGGATACATTTTCTATGTCAGACATCTGTCTGTGTTGTTTATATAGGAAATATGAATAAAGCATACAGGAGGTGTAATAGAGGGCACATAAAACAGAATAAATCCCGTCATTAAAGTAATATTAATGTTTCTCCCCTGTGTGCCTAAGGATTGTGCTGTACCTTGAAGCTTCATTTAACATGTTCCAACTTTTGACATAAAAGGTATGATTTCATTAGCCCGTGAGGGACGTAAGGGGCTCCCTTTCCTTCTGATCTTTGTTTCTAATTACCATATAAGCAGGGGCAAGAAACACATCAGAAGATTAACATTAAATCTTAATATGCTTGTGTTACTGTTGAGTTTACTGTTTATAGACCCATACAGGGTAAGGCTAAAAGGACAATAGAAAACAGGTTAGAAGTACTGTTAAGAACTGTTTTGAAGACACAGAGTGGTGGTTTGATGAAGTACCAGAACAAATAGAGAGAGGAGGGACTAAATAGGTTAAGGACAGTAACAGAATATCTCATAATATTTAAGGCATTAGATTTTTTAGCAGACAGGCCGTAAGGGATTGGCTCTTATTTTAAGTCATCAAATTAATTTTTTCATTTATGTTAAGTTCACAGAAATAGGTAGTACAGCAAAAAACGTTTGTGAAATGTGTTTTTGTACAAGTTATAAAATGCACATATGTCTTCTAAGGTTGCTGCAGAAAGAGAAATCCATTTCTACTTGAGTTGTAGCAATATAAAAGCCTTAGGATGGATGGGGCAGGGAAGTTCTGCAAGAGGAATATGGGAACTTTTTTCTCTCCACAAATAAGGGAGACTGTGTGAATCCCATTTTCAGCATTAATTTTGTTTGAAACTTGCCTTGCATGAGTGCTTCAAGCATTTGATTTGTAAATCTAAACCATAACTTGGTAGGTCTCCCAGAAAACGGTGACATGGTAAAGAACAAAAACTGTGTACTACAGAAATCTTTGGTTCAGTGTTTCCTCTCTTTTTTTGATGAGTGAACAAAGTGTTATTTAGGGTTTTTGCTGCGGTGATGCAATACAGGTTTAGCTGTGGGGTTTGCATCTTTTAAAAGGAGCTTCAGTTTTGTCTTAGCAGCTGTTTTGTTATAAACCTCAATGCACTCTCTAACCATTAATTTCCCCCCTCCCAAAAATAGTAATTAATTCTCCTTTTAATTACCATGTAAACTCCATATTCATAATGTAGCTTATTAACAGCATTTTTTTCTATTTTTAATTCTTAATCAGAGGTTTCATTTTGAGTACTTTTCGCAGACATTGGCAAATAGTTCTACTGATAATGATGGAATTTAATTTGATGGGAAATACATATTAATGTTTTGTTCATTTGTAGTTAAATGCAAAAAAAAAAAAATCTTGTAGTGTGGAGACCTGCTCGATTGTTTTATCCGCTTTTGTGTCATTCACTTCGATGCACACCTTCTCCTTGTCTTTTATGCTGACTTTGTTACAAAAAAATAATCCATCCATCAGTCTGGATGTGGAGTATAGCATTTAAAAGAAAAAATAAGTGTTCTAATTATATGCTCTTTGTTGAAAATTCAGTTTGTCGATAAGAGGTGATTGCATGAGAGTGTTTCTTCTTACCCCACACAACAGTCTCAAAGCTAGGTATATATGGTATAGGGGAGCACAGACATATGCATGTTGGGTGGGCTGCTTTTACCTCCACAGAATTTTTTTTTTTAATTAGTAAGATGGACTTTGGAATGCATTTGCATTTTAACAAAATAGATGTGCACTTAACTAGAACAGATGATTACAGTTCTTAAGCTGTGCAAGATTCACTCAGTCTGCAAAGATCAAATTTACCCAGAGATGCTGCAGCCTTGACATTGTTACGTTTAGTCTGTAGAGGAAATGGGACAACTGTTCAGTTTTTATCTTCAGTACATTGAGCCAGATCAACATACTGATTGACTTTTTGATATTTTTAAATATATTCCTTACTGATGCTTTCCAAAATGTTTTGTTTTTTTTATAAATATTCACACATGGGGTACACCTATCTTTCAAAATGCTAAGTGTGCATTCTTTGCTGCAGCACTGATTATGCCACACCGACATTGAACTAATACAAATCAGTGATCTGTGTAATTGTGGTAATAGTGGTTTGATTCCCACTTACTCTCTATGCTTTCAAACAACAACTGATTTGATGTTAATTCTCTGAAGCACACCGAAGTAAGAAGCAGTAAATGAGCTTTGTGTGGATAATTGGTACATATTGTTTACCAGTGAGACCAGCTGCAGAAGACCCCACATCTGACCTGACTTACAGAGCTCTATGCCAGGCAAACATCCACAGAGCATCCATCTATTCTGAGATCTTTCTTGCTGCTGTCTGCTGTGTACATACTGTTTTAATGGGTCTGTAGTCTAGCATTTTTCTTCTTGCTGTGGAACTTAGGTAAGTATCCCATGGAGAAAACTTTTTCTTACTAAAAATTTGATTTTGTTAGTTTTGTTTAATACTGTGTAATTTAGAAGTGTCAGATGCCTGGTTAGATACTTTGGGGTATGTCTACCTTTAAGACAAAGTAGGTGTTCTTGTGAAAGCCAGGTCCCACATAAGGACTGTCCCAGACTGCACATTTTCTGTTCAGATCCAGAACATGTTACTCAGAGTGGTAGGGCCTGTCAAAGGCTTATGCCAAAGAATCTTAGGAGAGAAGAATGTTACATTTTAGATTGCGAGAAATGTGAATCTTTGACTCATGCTGCCATGGCATCATTCAGTTTGTTCCCGATCTTGGATGTCCCCCCTTAAGAAGTGATTAGAAAGGGATCTAGTGAGAAGGCAGTCAAGGACTTGGGTGATGATACAATGGCATCTGATGCCCCTGTTCAGCTTGAGGACACCAGTCTCAGTGAGGCCCTTTCACAGCCCCCAACCATCACATTTCAGGTGTCCAAGGCCCTTGAAAAAGACCCCTGTCATGACTGTGGCACTTTGCATGCCCCACAAAGCCAGTAGCTCTTGGCAAGAATTTGGACCAGCTGTCCTGCCTTGGTGTCCTAAAAGGCCATTTCAAATGGGAAGTCAAAGAGGTATGAGATGCCCAGAAAAGGTGTTTGGATTTATGGATCTGGATATCCCTAAACCTTTGGTAGTTCCTCCAGTCTTGGGAGCATTAGAGGATGTATTCTTAACAGCCTCTAAGGAACTAGACACCCATCCCCCTGCTCTTAAGGAATGTGATACATTCTACAGGGTCCAGGAGTCCCACATGATCTGATGTTTGCCATCAACTCAAACTTTGGGCTCCAAGGCTTAAGCTCCTCCCCTCCCATAATGCACTGCCACCCTGACAGCCCTTCTATCTCATTTGCCATGCTAGAGGATAGATGTGGTCACCAAGGCTCAGCTATTGGGTGTTCAGATAAGTGACAAATTTGTCTAAATTCTTTTTCACGTTTACAACCTTAAGTCTTGCTGCTTAATTTTTCTCAACAATTGCCTAGTTTCTTCAGTTTTCCCCTTTCTCTCCCCTGTTGGAGAAGTTGACTTGTTCCCTTATGCTTGTTACAATTGTTGGCTTTTTGTTTTGTTTTTTCTGGCTATTAGAGACTGTTTCTTCCTTCATATTTAAGTTCTTTTCTGAGCAGTTGCTGTAGGTATTGGGTAATATTTGGAACCGATGGCTCTTTATGTCTGGTCTTGCCTCTCTTTTTAGGATAGTCTTAATATGGATGACAAGGCTTTGGGTTACAAGGAGTGTGTGGTCTGCAGCTACAAAATGCAACTGCAAGATTCACATGAAAAATGTGTATATTGCCTGGGGTCTGCACTTCTGGATGAATCATGCAAGATTTATTCTTTTTTTAGGCTTCAAGCTCTTTTGGACCACCAGTCCAAGCTTGTGCTGAAGGGTCTTCTCTCTGCAAAAGTGTGATACTCGCCCACTTCGCTTGCAGGTTCCCCTGTTTCCAAAAAGTCATCTGATATATCTAAGAGAGGCAAGCTGAGGGAAAGAGAAGAAGACAGCTTTTCTAAGGACAGATCCAGGGAGTCTAGAAAAAGGTCATCAGACCCCTCTGTAACTCATGATCCCACTTTGAAGGTCCCTCAACCCTCGGATTCAACATCTCTTCTTCTGTTCCAGGTTTGGATCAGGCCCAGGTCCGATGCCCAATAGCCTGTTGCCAGCCAGATCTGGTGTTTTCACTGGAGCTGTCTCCTTCTCAGATCTGGTCCCAAACCCTTCCCCCAGAAAGGCATAAGCACTGATCGTCCAGACTGCTCTTGTCAGCTTCTTATTTTAGATCAGTGTAGTCTTCAATGGGCTTGACTGAGGCCGATGTAGATAGAATGATGAGGGACTTCTTGAAGACCTAGATCCAGCTGAGAGTTCTCCCTGCCTCGGTGCAGGCAAGACCTGGGCTGAATACTCCAATCATCATTTTTCCTTCTTTGATCATGTGATTTTGGATTCAAGTGTGTCCATGTGGTCTCCCTGTTGGAGACAATGACCTTGGTGTTGTTAACTTCAGCAATTTCCCTGACTCCATCTGCATCAAATCTGGGTGAGTCCCAGAACTGGGAGGTCAGTGTCAGGGCTCTGAAGTATGGGTCTAGTCCAATGATGTTGGAGCCTTCCCTGCCTCTTGGGGCCCTGGCCTTCTACAGCTTGGTGCTAGCTTTTGTACTTTGAATCTTAGCTAGGAAGCACTTCTGTGAAGGTCCATGGACCTGAGGAGAACCTCCTTTTGACCTGCTTCAACATTCACAGCCTTGGAAAAGATCCTCTCCCACTCGAAAGAGGGGGTATCCTGTACCTTCTTGGATTCCCCAAAATTCATGCAGTTTCTGGTGCATTGGGGATTTAACGTCATCTATCCATGGGACAGCCCTCGAGCAAACCCAGGTTATTCCCCTATGGAGAAGCATAAGAAGTACAAATGTAAAAAGAGGCTTTTGGAGTTCCCTGGAATTCCTCACTGAAGGCACCAACCTCAATGAGGTGGAAGGATCCCCCAGATATCCCATTGAAGATGTCTTCTTTGGAGAGTTTCTTGAATTGCTTAAGCAAAGGGGAGGTTGATCCACATCTTATTTCTCGAGGTTTTTGGTGCAGGCCCTTCGCGTCTATATCACTTTATCGAAATCTTACTACATCAAATCACTAAAGGTCGACCTCTAGTGATCGATGTAGTAAAACATCAAATAACGTTTAAAAAAAAACAAACAAAAATAAAAACTAACTAGCGTAGGCGGGGGGAGGGCAAGCCCACCCTACACCACCCTACTTAAATATTCCAACTCCGAGACCGCACTACACTGAGATAAATGGAAATCTCCCCCTACGGAGATTTCTGTTTACCTGCATGATGTTCTGCGCTTTCGATGTTGTGGTGCCGACAATATCAGCTTCGATATTGTCGACTTTCGACATCGTGAAGTAGACCCAGCCCTTCTACATCCTAGGTGGTACCCCCAGCAGATGACTTGGTCGATTTGGTGCCCAGGTGGACTTGGAAGGAGTCTGACATGGTGGAACTAATCCCCAGGAAGCCAGATAAGATTTTAGTCTCTCCTAGGCAGGGCACATTGGAGTATGTGTCTATCAGTGGATGCTGTTGTGGTGGTGGCAGCCACTAAAAGAGAACTCAGTGAGGAGAGTGCTTCTGTTCATCCTGCAAACAGAGACTCTAGGGCTCTAAACAGATTTTGGGAAGTGTGTGTGCATGCTTCAGCAAACTTTGCCTTTTGAATGCTGAACTACATGGCTCAAATGACTGCAGAGGGCTCTGACAAAGGAGTTGTGAAAATCCCTATCACATGCTATGATGGTGGAATCCCATAGGGTGCTGGAATCACAGACGGCCACCGTGCAGTCCATTACCAGTGTATCTATGCACAACAGTCGACAGCACTGTGAGAGCAGTAGGTACTGGTCTTACCAGTCACCACCATGCCTGGATCCATCTGCGTGACTTTGCAGAAAGCTTTAAAATGTATTTCCTGAATGTCTAATTTGATGGGGCCACCTTGTTTTAGACCCAAGGTTAAGGATACTGTAACCAGTAGTGAACAGGATGACAAAACCCTGTTTGCTATCAGAATACGTTTCTTCACTCCTCAGAGTTTTTGCACAACCAGAAGGGTGCTGCTGATTGTGGTTTGAAAAGCTACAGCTGTGTCCAGGACACTTCTAGTGGCAGGTCTCCCCCTGGGAAGAGAAGAGAACTTCAATGGATGTCACCTAAGAGACAGAGGTGGACCACAGAACCAAAGGTTTCAAGGTTCCGTCACCAACAAACCCTTCCAGCACTCCTAAAGGATTGCCCAACTATCCTGCTCTGGAGGCAGTTGGGGGTGTCTCTCCACCCTCATGCCTGACTGGACATCACCTACAAGTCTTTGGTGTTGAGAGTGATATCCAGAGGCTATTTTATCCCTTTCACATGTCCATCAACATTAGAATGCAAGACCCTTCCAGATGCTTAACCCTGACAATGAAGAATGACAACACAGAAAATTTCAGTGCTGCTAAGCAAGTGAATAATCCAGGAGGTTCCACTAGACCAGAGATAATCCAGAGTCTACTCAAGCTTCATTTTAGTAATGAAGAAGAATTAGAATCTAAGACCAATCTTGGACCTAAGCCAGCTAAACCAATCTGTCAAACAGACAAAATTCAGGATGGTCACAGTACAGTCTGTACTGCCTGTCCTGAGGAAGGATGATTGGATGTGTTCTGTAGACCTTTAGAATGTCTGCTATCACATCAAGATAGCCAGACAGTCCAGGAGGTTCCTACACTTCTGGATGGGAGCCAGCCATTTCTAATTCAGAGCACTTTCCTTTGGTCTGTCCATAGCCCCCTGGGTGCTCACCAAATGCATGGCAGTGGTAACAGCATGACTCAGGCTGCAGTGGGTCCAGGTATTCCCTGATTTACACAACTGTTTCATCACAGTTGCCACAGGAGATTCTCTGGTCCAAGCAAGAGACTCCTTACTTTGTCGCACCACATCTTTAGGATTCACTGTGAACTTGAAAAATCCAAACTGGAACCAGTTCATATCCTAGAATTCATAGGTTACCACCTGAACACTGTAGCTCAGATAGCCAGACTGCCTCTGTCAAGACCATGGTTTCTATGTCTTTGGGTTTTACAAGTGTTACATCATCAGAATCCTCCAGCTCACTTGATTCTCTGCCTATTAGGGTCTATGGCAGTGACTAACGCTTTAGTCCCAAATGCAAGCTTTTACATAAAGGTACTCCAGCTGATGCATCACCTCATCCAGTTCACCAGGATCTACAAGCAAACTATGCAGTGGTGACTAATGTTTCCATGGTGACAATTAAGAACACAGTACTCAAATGATAAGCAAATTATAAGCAGTACTTGTACAGCAAACTTAAAGATGAAGTGTATGTGCAATATTTACAGCTGCATGGAGAGAATTCACATGTTGAAAGCAGTTATAGAAGTGCATTTTTCTATAATGTATCATAGATATGGGAAAAGGGTAGGAGAAAGAAGCAGTACAAAAGGAGGGAGTACTCAGAGTTAGGTTATATGTCCAGTGGACCCACATTTCCATGTAGCCTAAGACTTGAAACGCTTTGTTAGATTTAAGTAGAATTTGCAATAAGATGAGTTGTCTGTGACGTGGGATGGGAGAGATTCCCATAGTCTGGGGCCAAGAATAGAGGAGAGGTCTCTGTAAATGATGTCTCGTTTTGGGTGTTTGCAAAAGATGACCTGAGTGGTTATGACTTGTAAGATTATATGAAGGCATCTCTCTGACTTGCTTAAGGGCTAGGAGGGAGAACATTTCAACCCTGAACAGTTATTTATATCTTTGTTTACCAGGATGAGCCAACTGGGTAGCAAGCTGCCCCTTTTCGGCAGGGCCCCCAAGAAGAAAAGCTCCTCAGTAAAACAATTTAACAGTCAAATAGTTAATACATTTTAGACAATAAGCATAAGTACATTTTAGGTCAGTATAAGTTAGCCATAAAGCTTTTTTTTACATCTGATATGGAAATAGCGCACAGTAGAATAAAAGTATCATACAGTGTTACATTTGAGGACAAGAAAATGAAAACAGATTATTTATGAGTGATATGTAATGCAATTTGGCCACGGTTGTGCAGCAGTTAGTATTGTCACCTCACAACAAGAGATTCTCCAGTTCGATTCTCGGCTGGAGTGCCTTTTGTGCTGAGTCTGCATATCCTCCCTGCGATCAAGTGAGTTTTAAAGACATGCAGGTAGGTCCGTGTGTGTATGTGTGTGCCTTTTGTGATGGTTGGGTGCCTGACTGGCAACTCAACACCGTAAAAACACCACTGCCAATCAGTTTGCGGACTGGTGATCCATTGTGGCAACCCCTAACCGGGAAAAGCCAAAAGACATTGCTTTGTATGTAATGCAAGTTGTTACAAACTTTATGGCAGAAACATTTTTGCAAATTGTGAGGTTGACAGTAAATGTAGGAGCTAGGAGGTTCACTGAAGTACAGGACTATGAGTGCCAATTAGTGAGTAGGAAAGTGTGTGAGAGAGAGCATTTAGATTATCTCAGGGGAGGTGCAAAAAGCATAGCCAACTTGTATTTAGGTGATCCTTTAAGTGTAGTTTGAAAGACTTATTGTTTAACCACAAACAAGAGAACCTCGGAGAATAATAAATCAGGTACCAAACACAACTGACGTCCCACACATTGAAAGTAAAATAGGTGAAAGTAGAATAAAGAAAACGAACCTCAAGCGTAGAATAATTAAAAAATGTAATCACACAACAAGTTAAGCACTTTCGTCCCGTCCGTTGAATCGGGACTTCATCAGAAAAGTGTTAAGACTTATTGCTTCTAATATTGTAAAAGAGAGAAAAGTATGGAATTCTAGGTTTTAGTTACAGTTAGCAACATTTTGTCTGAAGAGCATTGTGATCTTTTGGTACTGTAGATCTGGAGAATATAGTGTTGACCTCAGCATTTGTCTGGGTAATATACGAGTTTATGTGTTGGCTTTGGCATTTGTCTGGGTAATATATGAGCTTATGTGTCGACTTTGGCATTTGTCTGGGTAATACACAAGCTTGTGTGTTGACTTTGGCATTTGTCTGGGTAATACACAAGCATATGTGTCGACCTTGGCATTTGTCTGGGTAATACATGAGCTTATGTGTCGACTTTGGCATTTGTCTGGGTAATACACAAGCTTATGTGTTGACTTTGGCATTTGTCTGGGTAATACACAAGCTTATATGTCGACTTTGGCATTTGTCTGGGTAATACATGAGCTTATGTGTCGACTTTGGCATTTGTCTGGGTAATCTACGAGCTTTTGTGTCATGACAAGCTGTGAGCAGGTTAAACAGTGCCTTTTGCCCAGCCACGGAAGTTGCTTAAGTGCGAGGCAGTGATGTGTTGTATGATGATGTTTGGCAGCAAATCTTGTTATAGCACTGTTCAAGTAAGGAGAGTTATTTGGATTGTGAAGTGACAAGTATGAGGCTGCGTGTAGAAGAGCAGGGATGAAAAGAGATGAAGCAATGCTTATCATAACTCGCTTTGTTAGGTAGCGTTTGGCTGTATAGAGGACTCCCAGTTTTTGGTGGGTTACCTTTACAGCCTGTTTTGTGTGGTAGTCGAATTTTAGGTATTCATTGATGGTTACCCCAAATAGTTTGGCATGGCTTACCACTTCTGTCTTGGTATTGTTTGACAGACTTAAGAAGGATTTTTTTGTTTGGGTAGTTGCTTTGGGATGAGTAAGATAAGTTTGGATTTTTTGGGGTTTGGAAGGAGCTATGTGTGAATCAGTTAGCCAAGTCTCAATCTGTGAGAGCTTCTTGGCTGTACTGTTGTAGTTTAACCATTTTTTGGCTGAGCAGATGATTGTGGAATCATCTGCGTATTTAATGATGGTTGCTGCTTGCAGATCATTAATAAATATATTAAAAAGTACTGGACCTAATATAGAGTTTTGCCACTTTACAGCTTGTTATCTGTTTGACAGCAACTGTTAAACCAGGATAGTGAGAGTTCATCAAAGCCTAGAGAATGCATCTTGCATAGTAATTTTTGGAGTGGCACACTGTCAAAGGCTTTGGGCAGATCAAGGAGTATGGAAGAGACAAGGTTATTGTTATTTCTGTTTTGATTTACTGCTGTTAACGAAGCTTAGTAGTGCAGGGGTGGTGCTGTGATGTGGACAGTAATCATTCTGTGTAGGCTAAAGTAGTGAGTTTTCAGTAATGTAGCTAAGAAACTGGGGTTGTATGCACTTTTTAAGTATTGTAGACGGGAGACAGAATAGCTGTGGGCATGTAATTGGACTGGTTAGTGGAGTTTCCACCTTATGTAGGGGAAGTATGTAGGATTTTTTTTCCAAAGAGTGGCAGCATCGCTTTCCTTGATATACCAGTTTATTAAGAAGAACATAAGGTATTCCAGAACATTTGTAGGTAGTTTCATTTATTCAGCTGGTAAGTTGTCTGGAGCAAGAGTGATGGGTTTCAAAGTTTTAAGTAGTTTTCTGATAATGGAGGTTGGGATAAGTTGATGTTTAAGAGCTTAGGCATGAGCTGTGGATTCTGGAGGTGCTGTAGTAGTTGTAGAAGATTGTGGGTTTAAGAGAGAGGCATCAGAATTTGCAAACAGTGAGTTAAATTGGTCAGTAATGGAGTATTCCGGTGCACCTCTTTTGGGGCTAGGTTGGGTTGTGTGGGCTGAATGTAGCAGTTTGTTGATGGTGGATCCCAATGTCTTAGGGTTGTTTTGATTTGCTGTTTGTAATTTTATATAGTAGTTTATTTTTTGTCAGACAAGATTTTGTTTATTTTTAAGTTGATTGTGTTTTTCGTTCTTGACATCATCAGGACTGGATTTTTTCAGGTTCGTAATGCTGTATCCCTGCTTTTCATGAGCTCTTTAGTTTGCTTTTTTAGCCAGGGATCTAGATTTGATTTAATTATTTTTGTCCTTATGGGTGCAGCCTTATTTAGTATTTTTAGAAATGTTGCTTTAAATAGTGCTACTGCTTCATCTGAGTTGATTGGTTTTATGTTTGTAATGAAAGTGTCTTTGTGAATGTGGAGAGAGACTGCAAGTGAGGTTATAATGATGATGTTTTTATTCATGAATGCACTCTCTTATTGCAGGAATAGGCAGGTGGTCACAAAGGATGTCAGGAATAGTACATGCATAGTTTATTTTATCTGGTTTATTTGTAAGGATCCAGTCTAAGATGGAATTCCTATTGGTAGATTTGTTGTAGATGGTAGGAGTACACATGAGTTGGGTAAACCCGTATGGGTTTATTGCATTTGTAGGGTTTTCATTATCTGTGGTTTGGCAATCAATATTCAAGTCTTCTAATACTATAGATTTTGGGAGATTTTGGTTGATGTCCAAGAGAGAAATTCTTTAGCAGTATTTATATTGTTATCAGGGGGTATGTAGACACCTATTATGCATATGTTCTTGTGGGTATTTATTTTGAGAGAGGATATAAGTATGTTGATGTTATGGCATAGGGGAGGGTTTTGTGAGTGTAGAGAGATACTTAAGGTATTTTTTGTAGATTGTCTATCCCACATCCTTTTTATGAGTCCTGTCTTGCCTTAGAATATTTTATCCAGTTGGTAAGATTTCAGTATCCTTTATATCTTGTGTGATCCAGGATTCAGTGATGACTAGTATGTCTGGATTGTAATATGCTATGCTATCCAGGGATAGAATTTTGGCATTTTGTTACAAATACTTCTTATGTTACTTGAATAGAGGTGATGGCCATGGAGCTATTTTAATAGTGGTTGTTGGGCAGGATTATTTTGGAGTTTAGTGGAACTTGTGTGTTTGGAATAATTGCTTGACTCTGGATTAGAGTGGATATCACCACAATATTTTAGATAAAGTAAAAAGAAGGTGTAGGAGTCGGATTGCTTGTATTTCAGTTTGAATATAATGCCTAGTTTGTGCAGGGAGGAGTTGCAGTATAGTACCTCTCCTTAAAAAGTTCAATATTTGATGAGTTTTAAAGGGAGGGTGCTAGAGTAAAGTTGTACTGGAACTAAGGGAGCAGTGTGGTGTCTTCTGAGATAGCTGTTGGGTAGGAGGTGCTTGTTGGTTGTAAGGTGGGCTAAGTATATGAGAGGAAGAAATATGAATAAGTGAGGGAACAGCATGTCAGAGAGGAGTGTTGTTAGTAATAATAGAGGATGGCCACAGTTAGTGTTTGTATATGGGGGTGTTTGTATGTAGGAGGTGAGGAGTGGCATAATGGTTAAGGTGTTTACCTTGCAGGCACAAAGTACAAGGTTTGATTCTCACCTTTGGGAAGCATGGCTAGCCATAATAGTTTAGACAACTGTGAGCCCAGAATATCAGCACTTTGCTGGCCGTGTAGCAATTTGTCTTTTTCTGTAGTTTTGCAGTGATGTTCATTTGTAGGGGGGGGGGGTGTTAAAATGGCAGGTAGTATTAAAGATTGTTTGAATAGTGGTGGAATTTCTTTCAGAGGCTGTTGCAGTTAATGGGAGACCATATTCCAGTTGAGCCAGCAGAATATCTTTGCCAGTAGCATTCTTGGTTGGTCTGTAAAAAAATGCTGAGATATTTGTAGCCCAGAATAAAAGGGAGTTAATTTTTCCACTTGTATTAGCAGGATGAGGGTAGAAGTTGAGAATGGGGCCTAGCCAGATTCTATGGTATTTGAAGGAGTTGACAGTTCCTACGCGATTGTTTAAGTGATGATTTGCAGAGATCTGAAGTTTTTATGGAGCTTTATATCTGGTTGTAAAAAAACATTGCTTTCATTTTGATGGAGTTGAGTATTAGCTTTTTATTGTTTATCTACTGGATACTGGCATGGAAGCCTGAATGTAATTATTAATCTGTTGAAGAGAGAGAATGTTTGAAGTGGAGTAAGTCCACGTTATTCTTCTAAATGGAAAGCTCGACTATATACCTGCTTTATACAGGTGTTCGTGTGTATCATTAATTGCACGCTTGTTTTCAGCATCGGTGCACAAACCTGAGCAAGAATACCATAAGATAGCCAGGTTTGCTGTTAGTTATCGTGGCAGAGTTTATCATTACACATCCTTTTATAGCCTAAAGTAGCTTGAGTTCAGCCTCCTCCTTTTCTTCAGCTGAGATTCGTTCATGAATTAAGTGCCCAGATGCCATTCATTATCTGTACTTCACAGAAGCGTTGGCATGAGCCGAGATCAGTTGGCTGCGTAACTCATGTTCTTAAATAAGTGAAGCCACGTTGTCACCCTGACAGTAAAGGAGCACTGCTTTCTGCAGCAGGGTTGTTCCCGGTGATGGTCAGTGCTGTAGGGTGTGTACCTCATCAAGCTTCCGCTGTGCTTGTGCTTTACTTAGTATGTTTTCTTAGAGGGATAATGTCAGGTGACCCAAAATCGATTAGCTATCTGGGTGCTTCATGCTGCAGGAAAGGAAAGCTGGGCATGCCTGTTTTGGGGAGAGACTGTCTGTGGTCATCAAGTGCCACAGCTCTTCAGAATAGGAACAGGCAGTTCTGGAGACAGCATCCAAGTCAATTTGGTGGTGGCCGTCATCACTGATGCACGAGATTGTGCACCCACATTAGAAAAATGGGTGTACTTGGTAAAGAAATAAAAGGTGAAATGGTGGTCGAAACTCTTTTTGTCTCATGGTTCCTTCAGCAGCAGAGTTCCCATTTTCCCTTAATGACCTTATCTTTCTAGCAACCTGCAAAACTGTCCTTTTTGTCTAATATCTCTCTAAAAGAGCTTTGTAATGTAGTCAGTATTTAGTCTGGTATTTCTAAAAGCCCCTAAAAATACTCCATAGATAAGGGTTCAGTTAGACAAAGGAGAGGGTGGACAGTGTCAGCATGCAAAAATGTGTACAGAGCTCTAGGCTTTTGATATGGCCTACTAAATGCCAAATCCCCTCCCACTGTCTTGAGTGTCATGCCAAAAAAAGTAACCTCTTCCAACTATCTCCCCCAAGTAAAAGATAGACCCCACAGATTGCTTAATGATTTACAAAAAATGTTTCTGTGTTTCCTTACATATGAAAAGAAGGTCATTAGTGTGTTTTAAATAGATTACTTCCTATACAGTAAATTAAGGAGAGTTTTAAAAAATGTATCCTCAAATGCGGATATGTAAATGTTTGCATATCCACCTTTAAGGATATACTTTGGGCTGTAGACAGAACAAGCAGGAGGTGTGATAGTGCTGGTAAGAGAGTTCTGCTAGTAGAACCCATCACCATGAGGTGTGATAACCCTGAACAAGCAGAGATGTCTCTTGACAGGGCAGGCATCTTAAGGCATGATCTCCTGACAAAAAGTTCACGCACGCAGGACAACGTGCACGGCCCCAATAAACCAATGAAAATCCAAATAAACAAGCCAGCACGTAAGAATCGCTCATAAACAAGAATATGTTTATTTAACAAACATACTGAATATAATGGCAATACACCATTATAAAAGCAAACCGGTTTCGGCTCTCATCAAGCCTTTATCAATGCTACATGTTGAGACAGTTGAAAAACTCACCACCACATTAGTACCATATTTATAGTTCCCATTTAAAGGGGCATGCACCATAATTCCAAAGCCACATGCCATATTGAAATACAGAAAAAATATATAGAAAAAACAACTCTGAGACAGACAAAACATATAACAGTATAATACATATAAATAATAAGTAAGGAAAAGAATATCCTTCCCAATATATCTCAGTTGTTGTTTTCAATAAATCATGTTAAGTATGACTTAATATTATGTAAGGAAAACCTTATGGTGCATATAGAAAATATCCACTGAAATATATCCTATATGTGTATCCATGGAAACCAACATTGGTTTAATCATAATATATAAACTATTCCAAAGTATTTAATCCGGGTCTAAATAAACCCCCCAGTTTTATTATCCACCTGTTCTCCATTTGATTAAGTTTCTGGTGCCATCCAGCTTTGAAACCCCTGTGCAATGTTATCCTATCTATAATTACAAATTTGAAAACCGCAGATGGATGCTCCATGGTATGTTTAAAAAGGGCATTAGCAACACGTTTATTTTTAATTGCACTTAGATGTTCCCCTATTCTAAATTTCACCGGCCTAGATGTCTGTCCAACATAAAATGCAGAACAGGTACAAGTTGCCAGGTAAACACCCCAATCCGAACTGCAATTAGCAAAAATCCTAATCTCAAAAATTCTGGAAGTATTTTTGCTAGTAAGTCTCTGGTTTTAATTAAATGTTGGCAGGCCGTACAATGACCACAAGGATAGCAGCCTGTTAGTATATCCCCAGATAAAGTCCTTTGTTGTGGAAGACTTGGAATATATCTTTTATAGTGCGTGAAATATGAATTCATATTCCGTCCCCGTCGATAGGAAAATTTACATTGATCAGACAACATACTACTCAAAATGTCATGTGACAAAAGAATTCCCCAATGTTGATTAATAATGTCCCTAAAACGGTTAGTATTGGTACCATAGGTTGTTACTAGCCGTAAGGGTTGCTTGATTATCTGCCTCTTAGAATCATTGTCATCTGATTTATAACACAATAATTCTTGGCGTGTTAACCTGTTGGTTTGTTCCACAACATTAGAAAGAAGTTGAGAATTATAACCACGTTGGGAAAACCTATGAGATAAATCAAGACTGGAATCAAAATATTCCTGATCAGATGAGCAGATCCGTCTAATTCTCATGAATTGAGATTTTGGAATGTTGCGGATGATGTGGCGTGGATGGGAACTATGAACATGTAATATTGTATTGTATTTCGTGAATTTTCTGTAAATAGTGGTAGCCAAAGTATTATCTATAAGTCTTGACACCTTAACATCCAGAAATACAATATTAGAATGTTCAATGTTAGCAGTGAACCTGATGCCAAAGGAATTGTTATTCAGGTAATCCACAAACTGGGTTAACCCCTCCTTATTACCACGCCACACCATCCAGCAATCATCTAGGTATCTGCGCCAGATGTCCAGATGATGTAAACATAAATTGTGCTGAGCATCATATATGTAATTGGCCTCATAATACCCCATGAACAAATCTGCATAAATAGGTGCGAAGGAAGCTCCCATCGCAGTTCCCTTAATTTGCCAATAAGCCTTTCCTTGATAGTAAAAATATTCTTACAGCACCATTTCAGTTAACTTGATCAAAAGTTGTTGAAACCCATGGAATAAAGGTTAGATTTATATAACCAATAGGAAACTGCAAGAATTCCCAGATCGTGTGGAATGCTTGTATAAAGTGAAGCCACATCTAATGTACAAAGCAACCAATGGGATTCCAATTGAGAGTCATTGATAATATTAAGAAATTGGTAGTGTCTTTGTCGGGACCTAATAAAATCAGCAGCTTCAGATAGAATGTAAGAAATGCTGACAATGGTTCCGTTAAGGAACCCCTACCTGAAACAATAGGTCTACCCGGAGGATGTAATGGATCTTTGTGTATTTTGGGTAGCATATATAGATATTGAGGAGTGGGTTCCTCCACTTTAAGTTGTGTACCTACCTGCTGTGTAATAATACCTTGTTGAACAGACGTGCAAAAATGAATCAATTTCTCTCTTAAAAGAAGGAGTGGGATCAATACTTAATTCCATATAAAAACTGGAATCAGATAGTTGGCGCAAGGCTTCCTGATTATATGTGGAATGATCCAAAATCACAACAGCTCCCCCTTTGTCTGCCATAGTTATTACTATATTATGATTATCCCTAAGTTCCAACAAAGCTAGCCTTTCTGCTGCAGTAAGATTATTATTAGTTGGCTCATACAAATTGGAATAATGTAACTCTTTCATTATGCATTCCCTAAAAATGGAAACATGTTTGTTCATGGGGGGAACAAAGTCTGATTTCCCAAATCTGAAGTCAGATGACCTTTGAGTGTTGTCACAGTCGGCAAAAAATATCTTAAGGTTAAGTAATCTGCAAAATTCATCAACATCTTGTAATAATTGATTTTCAGAGACCAACGCAGTGGGTACAAAGGTTAATCCTTTATTCAGAAGTTGTATGTGTACAGAAGAAAGTTCAAAAGATGAAATGTTATGAATGTTATTATTTACTTCACCATTTGTTGCAATAGGGATTGTAAAGTTAGATTGTTGGAACCTGGCTCTGTGTTTCCTACCCCCCCCACCTCCTACCCCTAACTCTAAAGGGGGTGGCTGTTTTCTTTTGGCAGCTGGGGACACTTGGCGTGAAAAACACTCTCCATCTGTAGCAGAGGAAGTGTCCTCCTCAGAGATAGCATCAGACGTGACCTTGTGATGTCTCAAAATGGACCTTGGTCTTTTTTTGTTGGTATAAATATTTTTAGAATCCTGAAATCTAACTGATTTCTGATTAACAAAAGGTTTCCCTTTGAAAAGTTTCAAGTGCCAAACGTTAGTACGTAAGGTCTTCATATGTCTATTAAGCTTGGAGAACATGATATTACATTTGGATTGACGAAGGTCCATAATTTCTGTTCTTGGCCACTTATAGTAAGGGAGTTACACCATAATTTAGTTTCTTAATATGGATCAATGTATAATTACATGGTTTGTGGGATGTTAACGCTTTTTATGGACATTATTCTTGATATCAGATATTGATTATTATAAGTGTGAATTTGTATATTCGTGGTCATTCGGGAAGTTTATGTGGTTATATTATTTTTTGGTTATTTACACTATATTGTTTGGTCATGGATATAAGTGATATATTGAGGGGGTTTATTTGACCAAGACAACTTAGAGGTTTTGGCTTAAATATTGCATCAGGACCTGATCCCACTAGTAATATACCAGATGGTCAATCCAAATGTAATATCATGTTCTCCAAGCTTAATAGACATATGAAGACCTTACGTACTAACGTTTGGCACTTGAAACTTTTCAAAGCCTCTAAACCCAAAGATATTACCCGAGGGACTTAGGTCCATACAACCTCTTGTGGCCAACATAGACAGTGAATTGTCCAGAGAATGGGCGGAAGCACAACATTTATCATCCATGCATTTTGTTGATTGTTTATTGCGTTATTATGACAGGACCATACAAAGTCAACTTATAGAGATCCAAACTTTGTGTGGGGAGGTAGAACAAATTAAACAAGAAGTGTCTTACTCACAGCATGTTTCAGACCTGGCCAAGGAACTTTCTATATTAGAAAAACAGCTTATGAAACGGAAAATCAATAAGTTTAATCGTGATCTCATGGATTATGAAAAAGGGAAACCTTTTGTTAATCAGAAATCAGTTAGATTTCAGGATTCTAAAAATATTTATACCAACAAAAAAAGACCAAGGTCCATTTTGAGACATCACAAGGTCACGTCTGATGCTATCTCTGAGGAGGACACTTCCTCTGCTACAGATGGAGAGTGTTTTTCACGCCAAGTGTCCCCAGCTGCCAAAAGAAAACAGCCACCCCCTTTAGAGTTAGGGGTGGGGGGGGGGGGGGGTAGGAAACACAGAGCCAGGTTCCAACAATCTAACTTTACAATCCCTATTGCAACAAATGGTGAAGTAAATAATAACATTCATAACATTCATAACATTTCATCTTTTGAACTTTCTTCTGTACACATACAACTTCTGAATAAAGGATTAACCTTTGTACCCACTGCGTTGGTCTCTGAAAATCAATTATTACAAGATGTTGATGAATTTTGCAGATTACTTAACCTTAAGATATTTTTTGCCGACTGTGACAACACTCAAAGGTCATCTGACTTCAGATTTGGGAAATCAGACTTTGTTCCCCCCATGAACAAACATGTTTCCATTTTTAGGGAATGCATAATGAAAGAGTTACATTATTCCAATTTGTATGAGCCAACTAATAATAATCTTACTGCAGCAGAAAGGCTAGCTTTGTTGGAACTTAGGGATAATCATAATATAGTAATAACTATGGCAGACAAAGGGGGAGCTGTTGTGATTTTGGATCATTCCACATATAATCAGGAAGCCTTGCGCCAACTATCTGATTCCAGTTTTTATATGGAATTAAGTATTGATCCCACTCCTTCTTTTAAGAGAGAAATTGATTCATTTTTGCACGTCTGTTCAACAAGGTATTATTACACAGCAGGTAGGTACACAACTTAAAGTGGAGGAACCCACTCCTCAATATCTATATATGCTACCCAAAATACACAAAGATCCATTACATCCTCCGGGTAGACCTATTGTTTCAGGTAGGGGTTCCTTAACGGAACCATTGTCAGCATTTCTTACATTCTATCTGAAGCCGCTGCTGATTTTTATTAGGTCCCGTATTAAAGACACTACCGAATTTCTTAATATTATCAATGACTCTCAATTGGAATCCCATTGGTTGCTTTGTACATTAGATGTGGCTTCACTTTATACAAGCATTCCACACGATCTGGGAATTCTTGCAGTTTCCTATTGGTTATATAAATCTAACCTTTATTCCATGGGTTTCAACAACTTTTTGATCAAGTTAACTGAAATGGTGCTGCGTAAGAATATTTTTTACTATCAAGGAAAGGCTTATTGGCAAATTAAGGGAACTGCGATGGGAGCTTCCTTCGCACCTATTTATGCAGATTTGTTCATGGGGTATTATGAGGCCAAATACATATATGATGCTCAGCACAATTTATTTTTACATCATCTGGACATCTGGCGTAGATACCTAGATGATTGCTGGATGGTGTGGCGTGGTAATAAGGAGGGGTTAACCCAGTTTGTGGATTACCTGAATAACAATTCCTTTGGCATCAGGTTCACTGCTAACATTGAACATTCTAATATTGTATTTCTGGATGTTAAGGTGTCAAGACTTATAGATAATACTTTGGCTACCACTATTTACAGAAAATTCACGAAATACAATACAATATTACATGCTCATAGTTCCCATCCACGCCACATCATCCGCAACATTCCAAAATCTCAATTCATGAGAATTAGACGGATCTGCTCATCTGATCAGGAATATTTTGATTCCAGTCTTGATTTATCTCATAGGTTTTCCCAACGTGGTTATAATTCTCAACTTCTTTCTAATGTTGTGGAACAAACCAACAGGTTAACACGCCAAGAATTATTGTGTTATAAATCAGATGACAATGATTCTAAGAGGCAGATAATCAAGCAACCCTTACGGCTAGTAACAACCTATGGTACCAATACTAACCGTTTTAGGGACATTATTAATCAACATTGGGGAATTCTTTTGTCACATGACATTTTGAGTAGTATGTTGTCTGATCAATGTAAATTTTCCTATCGACGGGGACGGAATATGAATTCATATTTCACGCACTATAAAAGATATATTCCAAGTCTTCCACAACAAAGGACTTTATCTGGGGATATACTAACGGGCTGCTATCCTTGTGGTCATTGTACGGCCTGCCAACATTTAATTAAAACCAGAGAATTTACTAGCAAAAATACTTCCAGAATTTTTGAGATTAGGATTTTTGCTAATTGCAGTTCGGATTGGGGTGTTTACCTGGCAACTTGTACCTGTTCTGCATTTTATGTTGGACAGACATCTAGGCCGGTGAAATTTAGAATAGGGGAACATCTAAGTGCAATTAAAAATAAACGTGTTGCTAATGCCCTTTTTAAACATACCATGGAGCATCCATCTGCGGTTTTCAAATTTGTAATTATAGATAGGATAACATTGCACAGGGGTTTCAAAGCTGGATGGCACCAGAAACTTAATCAAATGGAGAACAGGTGGATAATAAAACTGGGGGGTTTATTTAGACCCGGATTAAATACTTTGGAATAGTTTATATATTATGATTAAACCAATGTTGGTTTCATGGATACACATATAGGATATATTTCAGTGGATATTTTCTATATGCACCATAAGGTTTTCCTTACATAATATTAAGTCATACTTAACATGATTTATTGAAAACAACAACTGAGATATATTGGGAAGGATATTCTTTTCCTTACTTATTATTTATATGTATTATACTGTTATATGTTTTGTCTGTCTCAGAGTTGTTTTTTCTATATATTTTTTCTGTATTTCAATATGGCATGTGGCTTTGGAATTATGGTGCATGCCCCTTTAAATGGGAACTATAAATATGGTACTAATGTGGTGGTGAGTTTTTCAACTGTCTCAACATGTAGCATTGATAAAGGCTTGATGAGAGCCGAAACCGGTTTGCTTTTATAATGGTGTATTGCCATTATATTCAGTATGTTTGTTAAATAAACATATTCTTGTTTATGAGCGATTCTTACGTGCTGGCTCGTTCATCTTAAGGCATGATGCCACTGAGTGAGAAGCTGAAGGCTACAGGTACACCTGAATGCATTTTAGATGTCCTTTGTTCCATAGTATGCGTTAAATGAAGATACCATGTTATGTTAACTCCAGGTGCCGTTCTGTCTGGATATTTACCATATGAAGTAAGCTGGAGTCATTGTGCATTGAAGGAGATGGTTTCTTTCCCTCTTATGTAAAAAGATATGAAATGCCTTCATACTTGAAATGTATGCAGTTTTAACATTTTTTTCTGTGTTTCTTACATTTAATTTAGCATTCTAAAAGCAGTGATAATAGTTTCAGTTTCCCATTAATCTTTTGTAAAAGTTCTGCTAATTTTATAAGCAGCTGTGATTGGATACATGTTCACAGTAATTAGCCTGTTATAACCAGAGTTTCCCTACATATTTTGAAATACATAAGACTTTAATATCGTACATTTTAGCTAGCAGCTGTTGTTTCTAAACTACAGTATCTGTCCACTTGCAGCTCTTTCCATGCTTGTTTCCTCCATTAGAATATGTAGCTCTAAGGCCAAGAGATAAAACAGGTCTTTTGGCACTGAGTACAGAACGTTTCACATCCACTGTCCCCCTTTTCTCTGCTGGTTATATATAGATATTTTATACATAAGCATGTTACTGTAGCCATTTCTGATATATACTGACTTTTAATACTTTTTCATAATTAACAAAGTAATTATTGTAATCTAGATTTAGTTGAAATAAAATATTGTTTTCATTTGCAAACCAGCTGCTTATAGATTTGTCTCAGTGAATGACAGAGGACAGCTTACTAGGCAGAAATAATAACGGAGCGAGCCTTAATTTTTGTCTGCTGATGTAATTTAGGGCTTTAGTAGCATGGACTTGTGCTACAAGATGAAAAGCTTATTTCTGATAATTTTTTTTTTTTAATTCTGAATTAAAACCTGTGGCTGTGGCATTTCTAGTATGTATTTCTGGATAAACTGCCTCCTACAGACCAATTCTATAATGAGTACTTTTTGATTTAAGTATAAACTTTGCTTGTGTTGCATTGCAGGGTGCATTTTGCTAAATGGCATTGTGGTGGTCATTTTTGATTAATAGGTAATTTTACCACCCACTTTCCAGCTTGTATTTTACCGTTGAAGTCTGGTGCATCTGTGGGGTAAGGGAGAGGTTTGTGGGAGCAGATGACGAGGCCTGGTCCACTTAGTGATAAAGTGACTTGTGCTAGTGTCTTACCTCAGAAATACATATCACTGAAGTATAGTTCAGTAATTAACAGCATAGCTTTGTTGCAACTATATGAAAGAGAATCCTGAGGTGTCGAACTAGTGGACTGGTAAGATGTCAGCAGCTTTGATTTTTATTGTAGAGTTTAACCATTAAGGGCATAGAACATCCTGATTGAGTAGTGCAGGTCAGTGTATAACAGCAGTAAGCCAGCTGTTAATACATAAAGAGAAAAGTGGGCTTATAAAATGGAGGTATTTCAGCATGTATGCCTCTTGGTTTTCACATATAAAATATTTAGTTGTGCATGGAGATGTCTACAGATCGAACTGCAGGGCAGCTGTAATATAAAAGCAGTCACTAAAAATAGAGGCATTCAGTGGTCTCTGAGACAAGTGGTGTACAAGCAACAGAGTAAAGTATTTTCCTTGTGATGCACAGTAGAGTACAGTTGCAAAGAGCTCAAAAGACAAGCTGGCTGCTTTGAATTCTTTTGGAGGGTGCACAGGAGTGAAAGTTGATGCTCATCCAAGAATATCAGCATATGAGACCACATAGGGTCTGTTTCTTCACCTCCATTTGAGGGCCCTAATGATTATGACAGGTACTGAATCTCTCTCTCTTTCTGTTTCGGCTTTTCCCGGTTAGGGGTCGCCACAGCGGATCACCTTGTCCGCTTATGATTGGCAGTGGAGTTTTTACAGTGTCGAGTTGCCAGCCCGGCACCCAACCTTCCAAAGAAGGCACACACTCACGCCTAGGGCCAATTTTAGCATGTCCAATCCACTTGCAGCATGTCTTTGGGGATGTGGGAGGAAACTGGAGCACCCGGAGGAAACCCACACGACCACAGGGAGGACATGCAGACTCCGCACAGAAGACACTCCAGCCGAAGATTGAACCGGAGAGCCTCTTGCTGTGAGGCGACAACTCTAACCGCTGCACTACCACGGACATCCTGTTACAGTTACTGAATAGTGAGCACAATTGTTTTGTTCTGATTGGTGTAATAGTGCATGAATGACCTTTAAACAGAGCCAGCGATCACAAGACGTGATACTGCTGGGTGACCCACGGTCTGAAGCAGGCACAGTAGGATATGCAGCCAGTGAATGAGCTGTAAACAGAACTAGCCATCATAAGGTGTGGTACCGCTGAGTACAGTCTAAATCTCTCACATTAGGATATGCAGCTAGTGAATGAGCTGTAAACAGAACTAGCCATCATAAGGTGTGGTACTGCTGCGTGACCTGCAGTCTCAATCAGTCACAGTAGGATATGCAACCAGTGAATGAGCTGTAAACAGAACCAGCCATCACAAGGTGTGGTACCGCTGAGTGACCCGCAGTCTGAATAAGTGACTGTAAGATATATTTCCAGTGAATGATTTGTAAACAGAACCAGCCATCACAAGGGGTGGCACGACACCACTGAGTGACCTGCAGTCTGAATCAGTCAGAGTAGGATATGCAACCAGTGAATGAACTGTAAACAGAACCAGCCATCACAAGGTGTGGTACCTTGTCTCCACTGGGATACTGCCTTCTCTGACCCCAAGGGTATTGCTGTTATTCTTGAGGACAAATCCTTTTCCAGTTTCACTCCACTCATCCCCTGAGAAAATCAGTTAGGACCAAGTCCTGTTGGCATTTTTCAAAATTGAAAATACTGCTATTACTTCCAGTGGTCCTGACAGTATCCCTGGATATCTGCTTAGAAGCACAAAATTCAGTTTAGCAAAAAACCCCCTCCGTCATCTGTTCAACATGAATTGGTCCACCAATTATGTCCCTTAGGTTTGGAGAATGGCAGCAGTATCCCTGGATGCACACCAGTTCAGCTTTGTAAAAAGTAGATCATGCCTGCTTAACCTGAGTGAGTTCTTTGAAAGGGTTGCTGAAACCATGAAGAAGGAACACACAGTCCACACTGCTTATCTAGACTGTTACAAGGCTTTTGACACTATCCCTAATGCTGGGATTATTGACAAATTCTCCCATCTCAATATTGGCCCATGCATTATTCATTAGATTGGTAAGTGGCTAACAGATCCCAAACCATTAAGGATGGGGGTATTTGCACCAGACAGAAAAATGTCATCACTGGTATCCCACAGGGCTCTGTCCCAGTGCCCCCCCCCTCCCCGGTAGATACTTCTCCAGCATAAAAGGCAATATAAAGAGACTATGGCTTACCAAGTTTGTTAATGATTGCAGACTTGGGGGGAGGCAGTTATCAGATCCCATTCCAATAAGCAAATTTTCTAGCAAAGGCTGGACCAAACAAATACTTGGTGTACTAATCATGAGTGTTCCCTCAACAACAGTAAATGAAGCATATTTTCCTTTGGTAAATCTAGCATCACTACTGCTTACCTTAATAACATTCCACTTAAATTTAACATAGTAATCAGAGACTTGGGTATGTATTGATGATAAACTCTCCTTTAACCACATTGTCTCTGTGTTGGTTAGTAAATCCGTCTATCCTGCACAGCTTATCCTTTGTGGTATCTCCTCAAGGTCCAAAGAAGTCATAGTCTCACTGTATTTATTCCTTATCAAACCCATCATTGAATGTAATGCTTCCTTCAGCATGTGTCTTGCACCTAAACAAGAATGAGAGACCGCAGCATTTCCTCAAATCCACCTTCCAAGAAGTACACCACCTTGTAAAGAAAAGGCCAAAATGTCGAGGTCTGGTTCTACAGTTGTCCAACCTGTCTGCTGGATGTCTCACTCGAGGTGGATGATACCCCTGAAGATTGCCCTTTGCTGACGTTGGTTCCCTCTGCCGTGACCCTGTCGGAGGCCAGCATGGACCCAGCTATTCGCACATCCTCCATGGCTTTGCAAATTTCTGCAGGAGATGTAGAGGGGGAACCTCTGCTGATCATATCTGAGGGGCCTAGGGGTATTCCTCAGATCTTAGGGAAGAAGATCCTGGTACCCTGATAGTTGAGGTAGAGTTTTGAACCACCAAGGTTTGTTAAAATCAACATCCCCCTTAAGAAAAGACAGAAAACTAAGCATATATTTCCCACTCCCAAAGATCCTCAGAAGGAGTGGCAAGATTTTACTCAGGGCTTGTTTAATGTCCTGATGGCTTTGAGACCATCCCAGGGGGTTTTGGTTCCTACCCCTGCTTAGTCCTCTACCCGTAAATGATCAAGGGAACCTGATTTCTCTGCTGAGGAATACAAGCATAAAAGGCATTATATGACCCAGTACTGAAGGATTTACTGCATATCAGCAAGTCAGATGAAGTTAGAAATACTCAGTCTAGGGATCTAAACCTCTTCTGCAACATCAGCAGAATGGTTCAGAGAGGCAGGTGTATTCTGCAGAGGATGTCTTTGCTGTGTAACAGACTCCCCATCCACACAGAACAAAGTTCATCCCTGTCCATTTTCAAGTGCAAATTAGATCTATGTATGGGAAACAGAACATTTATCCTAGGACTTTCCTCTGTATTACTAAGAGACAGTGCAGCTTCTAAATGCTTTATCCCATGCAGGGGTCTCGTCAAATTATCTATGGTATGATCCCAATTATTCTCATTAGGGGTAATATGTAATCATTGACCCATTGTTTCTTCACCCCACTCAGTTACAGAAGGTGTTGCCTTAGTTATTGACTCTATGTTAGGGCCCTTATTAGCGGATCAGCAATCTTATATTAAAGATTCTTGGCACTTTTTAAGCAAGCTATGTGATTTTTTGAAAACTTTTTCTTTTGATGTTAACAAACACACGATTTTCACCATCGATGTTGTGTCTCTTTATACCTGCATCCCTCATGAAGAGGGTGTGGACGCAGTCCGTAGTTTTTTATGCCAGAAACAATGTTTTTCTACCTCTACTATTAACACCATTTGTTTGTTCATCGAAATAGTATTGGACAACAATTTCTTTTTGTTTGGGGACAAATACTATAAACAAAATAGAGGTGTAGCGATGGGCTCTCCAGCTGCTCCAGCATATGCCAACATTGTTATGGCTTGGTGGGAGTGTGAAATAATACCATTATAATACCATTATTAGAAAAGAAATTTCAAGTAAAATTCTATTGTCGGTTCATTGACGATTTAGTGCTTATTTTGGAAGGGGCACCTAATATAGTTGACCAATTTATGGTTTATGTAAATTCATTTTCCAGGTATTTAAAATTTACTAAGGGCGACGTTGGTTCAGCCATTAATATTTTAGATATTCACCTGTGGTGGGATTCTATTGGCTGTCAATTTCAAAGTAAAATACATTGTAAAGAGACATTCACCAACGGTTACCTACATTCTTCTAGTGGACATCCTAAGCACATGATCAGAAATATTCCTAAGGGCCAGTTCATTAGAGCGAGTCGTATGACTACGAGGGACTATGACTTGGCTAGTGAATTTGATTTTATCATTGAATTATTCTCCAAGAGAGGATATGACATTCCCTTTTTGATTGGCACAGCAAATGAAATCCTTGACAGACGTTATACGGATTTTCCTGCTATTTTAAGTTGTTCATTTAATAATACCAGTGGTTTTGGTTCGGTTAAGTCTGCAGGTTCATCTGGTTCAAGTTTAATTTGTTCATTTGAGATGAGTGTAGACAGTAGTGACCTTTCCTCCATTTTGGAGAACAATTGGAAAATTATTAAAGGTAATTCCGAAATATTTCAGGTTTTGGGTGACAAACCAAAATTTGTTTTTCGGAATGAATACAATCTGAAAAATATTTTGGAAAACAACAAAAAGGTAGTTAAAAATGTTTTGTCCACAAAACGAGGCATGCATTGTTGTCATCAATGCACTGCCTGCAGGTTTATTTTAGTGAGTCCCTATATAGCTGTTAGTTCTATTGCTTATACCATCGAAGTACCTGGTTTGGTTAATTGCAATACCACCAATGTTGTTTACATTTCCTTTTGCTCTGGTTGCCCTGCATTTTATGTAGGGATGACCACCAGGAAACTTAGCACTCGTATTAAAGAACATAACTATGCCATTAAATGTAGGGACAATACCAATGCTCTGTTGCTCCTTTAAGAAATTTTTGTTTACAGTGTTAGAAATTTGTCCTGTTGACCCTAGGGGAGGGGACCCTAAATGTTATCTTGAACAAAGAGAAGCAATCTGGCAAATTAAACTAAAATCTGATAAGCCACCTGGGTTAAACGAGTGTATTAATGTAAAATGTTTTTTAAAACAACGTAAGTTATGTGTCACTGAAAAAAAGAAAGTAGCTTCCTTCTTTTTTAAGTAATTGTTTTTATATCATTTTTTGTTTAATTAGTTAATTTTCTAATCATTTAATTGACAGGTGTATTTAACTGTGTTTTTACTTGTGTCTTTCATTCTGAAGAAGTGTTTTACGAAAGCGGACAAATAAATTCTGTGTACGCTATTTGGAAGCATTGCTTTTTGGTCTACCTTCGTGGCTTTTTGTTTTCATGTAATCATCGACCATGGGATAGGTAAGGTCAGTGTATAACCAAATTGGATAGGGTATTTCAAGCAGAAAAAGGGAACTGGCTAGGCTTAAAATGGGCTGCAAGGACAGTCGGACAATACTTACCTATGAACCTGTGAGGAATCAAACTCATATGAGGATTCCTTGGCTTACTTCTCTCAAATGCCATCACCTTTAGACTATGGCTCTGAGTAGGGGGAATCCTTAAGTCCTGATTCCTCTTTGGAAGAATTGTCCTTTAGGGATACCGTGGTTCGCATAGTAGAGCATTTTAAGTGGGGACTGCTCCCAAATTTCTGACATCAGAAAAGGTTTTATGAGTCGTTGCAGATGGACTGCCCTAAGCCTTCTGCTGCTTCCCTTGTTTTGGCTGCTCTGTTAGATACTTTTTCAGCTGCTTTTTGCATACTAACTCCCAACCTCCAGCCCCTAAGAAGCCTAACTATTTCTACAATGTGCCTGAGGCTTTCATGTTTCTTTAAAAGTGTCTTTCTGCTGACCCTGCTGTCATCTCTGTCTCTGTTGATAAGCCTTCTCAGCTTTTGCCATCTTCCAAACTTCTCCCCTCGGACAAAAACAGTCGAGCTATGGAGAGGCTAGAGAAGAAGATTTACACTTCTGCCCCTCTGGCATTTCGTGGCATAAACTATCAAACCCACATGACCCGGTATATTTTATCCATTTTGCCTCGGGTGGGAGGATTTTTGTCTGACCTGCTTCATTCTGTGGCTAAGTCCACTGCTCTTTCTTTGGTGGGAGCCACATTTCGGACGGCTCGTCACTCCAAATGTAGTTACGATACTGCTGCTTCAGCCTCTGTAATGAAGTGATATTCCTGGCTTTGTCTTCAAGCTGTTCCTAATGACATTAAGGCTAAATGTCTTGATGCTCCCATAGATAATTAAAATCTCTTTGTTACCCAGTATCAGATTTATTTATGACCTTACAGGACCAAGGCAAGGTCACGAAGGACCTTAAACAAATTTTTCTTCCTCCCATTCCTAACTGCCTTTGTTTTGTAGACAGCCTCATCAGCCCTCCAAAGGTAGGAAAGTTCTTAGGTAAGTTTTTCTGACAATTTGGACACCTAGACCTCAAAAACCTGCCTCAATCTTACATTCTGCCTTCCCTTCACCTCAGCCAGGTTCCCTTCTCTCTCAGACTTTCTCTGTTACTCCCAGAGTTGGCAGCAGATTACTTCAGATTCTTGGTTTCTTCAGTCATATATCCAAGCTGTTTCATTGTCTGGAAGTCTCAGCCCTCTTTTTGGGCATTACTGAATCCCCTTCATATTAAATTCTCCATTTTTAGGGGTGTTGCAGGGTTTACTGGATCAGGGCACTCTTCAACCCTTCCCAGAGGCTCTAGGGGGTACTGGATACAGGGTTTTATTCCATGATGTTTCTGGTCCCCAGAAAGGTGGGGTCCTGGAGGCCGCTTCTAGACCTTTCCTTTTTGAATATGTTCCTCTAAGTCCCCACCTTCAGGATGCTTTCCCTCCAGTCAGTTTCCCCTCCTGCTTCATCAAGCCTTTCTAGCTTCCCTGGATCTGAAGGACGCATATCTTCATATTCCCATCACCATCTATTCAGGAAGTATTGACATTTCTCTGTTTCTTCCTCTCATTATAAGTTCTCTGCTGTGTCCTTTGGTCTTTCCACAGCCCTAGGGGTATTCACAAATTGTCTGGCTCCAGTCATAGCTTTCTAAAGGCATTAAGGAGTAGAAGCATTCCCTTATCTGGATGATCTACCCCTTCAGACTCCTTCCCCTTCTAGGCTTCTGCAAGACTTACACTTTACCAGAATTCTGTTGCACAGTTTGGGTTTCACCATCAATCTCCAAAATTATCTCCTGTCCCCCTCTCAGGATCACATTTTCCTTAGATGCAGGATCCAAACTGTTGCAATGCTGGCCTCTCTGCCTGCTGCCAAGGTACTGTTTCTAACAACCTTCTTCCAGTCCTTACTTGCTGTCGTTCTCATGCCTGCCAGAGAATTTCTGAGGGCTCTGGGATTTATGGCCTTGACAATTCCCACACTCCCTTTTACCAAGCTTCATATGAGGAAATTTCAGTGGCACCTGAGCTTGATGTGTCTTCAGCATTACTACCGTCTTAACTTTCCAGTTCACTTACTTCCTTGTCTAAAACTCGAGCTTCAGTGGTGGGTTCAACACATATCTCTTAATCCAAGGGGTCCCTTTCCAGCTTTCTGCAACATCTCCAGGAGCTCTTTACAGTTGCTTCTGGTCAGGGTTGGGGGACTCCTTCAGACAGTTTGAGGGTTTATGGCCCCTTCATTAACAACTGAATCACATCAACATCAAAGAGATGCAGGCCATTATCTTTACTTTCCAGGCCTTCCACACCATTTGGTCCCCATGCCCTTTAAGGGTTTATACAGACAACATTACAGTTCTGTGGTACATCAACAAGCAGGGGGCACAAGGTCTTATCTACCTTGCAGACTAATCCATCAGACCTGGGAAGTAGCTGTCTAAATGCAGGACAAATCCTGGTGGCAGACTCTCTAAGCAGGTCCAGTGCACAGCCTCATGAGTAGATGCTTCACAGAGAGGTGTTTTTGGACATAGACTGTTTGTGGGCATCACTCAAGTGGATCTCTTTGCCTCTCTTCTGAACAGACAGCTTCCTCACTTCTGTTTCAGAACCCCAAGTCCTCTGGCATGGAAGGTGTACGCAATGACTTTTTTGTGGAAGGAGATGTTCTTTTTATGCTTTTCTCTCTCTTGTCAGGAAACCCAGTACCAGAAAATCATATATATCCAAATGGAAGAGATGTTCTGTTTGGTATCTCAGTCTTCATCAGGATCCCTTTTCAGTGAGAGTCCATTAGTATACTTGTATGAATTGCTCAATGCTGGGTTAGCATATTCTTCTGTCAAAGCTCACTTGTTAGAAATATCTGCCTTTGACTCTTCCATTAGTCTCTTGTTTTGAGGTTAAACAGTTCTTAAAAGCATCGTCCACATCAGGCCCCCAAGAAAGCCTATCCCTCCTCCTTGAAACCTTCATTTTTCTCTTGAGAAATTGACCCAGGCTCCTTTTGAGCCTGCTGCTGCTTCTTTGCAACAGTTCACCTGGAAGACTGTTTTATTGGTTGCCCTTACTTCCACCTAGAGAATTTCTGAACTCCATGCTGTGATGGCGGTTTCTCCTTTTTTTGATTTTTTTATAGGGAGAGATAGGGTGTTGCTGCATACTAATCCTTCCTTTTTGCCCAAGGTGGTCAATCAGTTGTCCCCTACTCAATCTGTCCAGCTTCCTTCCTGTTTTCCTTCTCCGCAATTTATTAGTAAGAAGGTTCTACATACCTTGGATCTTAATAGACAACTCAGGTATTATTTGGACAAAACAACAATTTGTTTCTTTTTATGCCAGGTGTGTGGCTGTTTTTAAGCAAACCATCTCCTTCTGGATTTCAAAAGCCATTTTGTTTTGGTACTCTTTTTTGGGACCATTCTTCCAGGGTGGTGGCTTCCTCTGGGGCTTTCTTCTAGGGTTTGGACACCAGTTCCATCCTTGAAGCTGCTGTTTGGTCTTCTGTACACACCTTCACCAGACACTACAACTTGGATTTTCCCAAGGCTATTCTTCATGGGTTTGTGGAGGGTTCCTCTTTGCCTTCCTCTTCCCTTTCCTTATAGCAGCTTTTGTACTCTCCCAGAGGTTATGAATACTGCAACAGTGATATGGAAGGACATAGTACAATTTTGTAAACTCTTACCATAACAGTAGAGGTATTTCCTTTCACTGTTACAGTATTCAGTCCCTCCCTCCTGCTCCCTTTTTTCTGTTGCGAACATCTGCATTACTCAGGGGTCTTTCCCATCTTTTTTTTTTGGATGTATATGTCCTCATTTCCCCTGGGGCACTTCAGTTCTGAGTTTGGACGTTACCTTATGCCCTACACTGACAGTGGAGCATACATCTGACGTATGATGCTGATCTGAATTAAAAGACTTTGGTATACACTCTGGAAGTAAAACTATCCTTTGCAGGGGATCCCATAGGATGTTCTTCGTGTTTCACTGTTGCAGTCATTACATTTGGGTAATCCTGCTGGCAGGTTGCCCTCAGCCAGCCTGAATTCCAAAGTCTTGGGTCCTGCTTCTGCTGCTGTCACCCCTTCCCTGACGTCAGGTCGTCAGGGGTATAAAAGAAGCAGCCAATGCCATTTTCTTCAGTCTTTCTTGCCGCACGGTGCTCGAAGCAAAAGCAGTTCGCAAGTGCCGGTCGGTCGACTCCTGAGATTTTCGTGTTTGAGTTTCAGATCCGAAGTCTTCAATAAAGCTAAGTACCCCGTTCCCCGTTTGGGAAACTTTTTTTCTTGCTCTAGACCGATGTCAGAAAACGTTAATAATTGTATTTCTTGTGGAAAGCAAATACTTCATAATGATTTTCATTCTTACTGTATTCCTTGCCTAGGCCCTGATCACAACGTTACTGGTTGTCCGTTTTGTGCTAGATTTAACCAACGCACTATTAAGCGTCGGTATGATTTTGCTTTAAACTTTTTTGGATGCCAGTTTAATTATCCTGAAATGTCATTGGATAGCCATCAGACTACTGGAGTTTACAAAAAACGCAAAGAAGAGGATGGAGAAAAACAACCACGGCCCAAAACTGACGACGAAGCTTCTCCTAAGCTAGTCGTCGGTTCTCAGTGAGGCGCTTTCACAGCCCCTGACGCTAACTACTTTAGAATCGCAGGCCGCTACCGACTCCCATGTGGAGTCGACCATGCCGCTGGATACTCAAGGTATTGGAGCCACGGATGCTAATCCCTCAGATGGGTCCGGAGCCGCTGAGCAGGTACAGGCTTCTGAGGGTGTATTCAGACCTAAACATCTTTACATTAAAACGACTTCAGCTTCAAAGGCAAATGCTAAAGCAAGGAAAAAAACTCAAGAGCCACGTGGACAGGCCTGTATGCCCAAAAAACAGATGCTCAAAATGGCCGAAGACTTGATTACCTTGATCAGGGGTACCCATCCCCCTCCTGATAAGAGGCCTAGGCAAGACACTGACTATGAATCTTCAGGTCAGGTTTCTATTTCTCCTGATTCCTCTTCTGATCAGGAATATTCTCTTCCCCCCTATGAGGATTCTGATGCTTAAGAATATATACCTTCAGCATCTCCTCCTGAGGACTACTCCTTTGGGGAAACCTTGCATACCATGAGAGAGCATTTCCACTGGGAGAGCCAAGATTTTTCAGAATCTAAAAAGAGGCTCAGGGATTTTCTTTTACTACCTCAGCACAGGCCTCTAGCCATTCCACCTGTGTTAGACATTGTAGATGATGTGTTTTCGGAGTCTAGTCTGACTCCTGACTCCTTACCCCCAGCTCCTGTTAAGCCTGACAGATATTACAGGGTTCCTGACTCACACAAATTTCTTTTTAAAAACCCTGCTGCTGACCCAGAAACTATTTCACAGGGTCCAAAGGGAGTTAAGGCTTCCACTGCAAAAAAACCAACCCCCTCTGACAGAGATTCAAGGGCACTGGATAGATGGGGAAAAAAGGTTTACACATCTGCAACTTTGGCTATAAGGGCCTTAAACTGTCAATTTCATATGCTTAAGTATCAGCAACATGGCATGGATTGCTTAAACAGAAAATGTTAAATTCTCAATGTTCAGAAAACAAGGAAATGCAGGATTTATTGTATGCAGCAGAACAAGTTGGAAAACATATTTTGCAATGCGGTTTTGATTCTTTGGAGGCCTCCTGCAGGGCCGCAGTTATGGGTTCTGTAATTAGGAGGCATGCTTGGTTAAAGGAACAAAATCTGCCTGATCATGTTAAAGTTAAATTACTAGATGCACCTTTACAGCATGATACTTTGTTTGATGGTAAGGCAGAAGAGGTGTTAAACAAAATGGAGGACAAAGCTAAATCTATGCAAACTGTCAAAGATTTTTTACAAGTACAGCCACCTAGGTTTAGTAGACACTGGCCTACAAAAAATTGGTCCTTTCCTGTGTCAGACAGACCTCAAAGGGGCAGATCCCAGGCGCAAGGTTCTTATAGGCCCAAGCAATGGGGTGCTTCTACCTCCAAAGCTGGAGAAGATAGATCACAAACATACAGAAAACAGTCTCAATGACTGCCTGCACCAAGCACTTATCTTCTGGCAGCACCCTTAGGGGGAAAATTAGCACTTTTTGCTCAAAATTGGCACATCATAACCAAGGACAAGTGGGTTCTAAACATAGTGTCACAAGGCTACAAGTTCCATTTCCATACTCTGCCAAAGGCAAACGGCTGGCCAGATCTGCCAAAAAATCAATGGGCAGAGGCACAAAAACAAGTCTCATCCCTCATGGACATGGGGGCCATTCAACAAGTACCAGAGCAAGAGCAGGGACAAGGATTTTACTCGACTGTTCTTGGTACCCAGAAAGGACAAGACCTGGAGACCAATACTGGACCTATCTATTCTGAACACTTTCCTGGATATTCCAAAATTCAAAATGTTGACTTTGCAGCAGCTTCTGCCCATGTTGGGCAAGAATGCTTGGCTTGTGACTTTAGACCTAAAAGAGGCATACCTGCATGTCCCAGTCAGACAGTCATGCAGGCGATACCGAAGATTCAAGGCTGGCTCAATGCATTACCAATTCTCTGCACTGCCCTTTGGCTTATCTACTGCACCCAGGGTCTTCACAAAGTGCCTGGCACCAGTAATTGCATTCTGCAGACAAAGAGGAATACACATATATCCTTACTTGGATGACTGTCTCATTCAAGCAGAGAACAAGGACATTCTTCTTCAACATCTGGCGTTTGTGAAAAGACTTCTAACATGCCTAGGGTATACAGTCAACAAAAAGAAATCAAAATTAGTACCCTCACAAGAGATAATATTCCTGGGTGCAAGCATGAATACAACTGCCCAGATGGCTTATCTCACACCAGACAAACAAAGGCAACTGACTACTTATTTCAAAATGTTGGCAACAAAGGCCCAGTTATCTGCAAGAAAGATTCTGCAGGCTTTGGGCTTCATGGCATCCTGCATCCTACTAATTCCATATGCAAGACTGCATATGAGGAAACTTCAATGGTACCTAAAAAGGGTTTGGACTCAACATTGCCACAGCCTGGAAACAGTCATTACTGTCATTACTGTCATTACTGTCATTACTGTCATTACTGTCATTACTGTCATTACTGTCATTACTGTCATTACTCTCATTACTGTCATTACTGTCATTACTGTCATTACTCTCATTACTCTCATTACTTTCATTACTTTCATTCTCTGCCTGCAGCAGGAGTTTCGATGGTGGGCAAAGGCTTGTCACCAGAACAAGGGACAGCCATTCACATCACCTCCAGCCAGGCAGACACTAACAACGGATGCATCAGACTATGCCTGGGGAGCCCACATGGCAGGAAGATGCATTCAGGGCACATGGTCCTCAAACCAAATGCATCTACATATCAATCAAAAAGAGATGCTAGCTGTTCAAAATGCACTGACGGCCTTCAAGGACCTACTTCATCCAGGACAACTACTGATAAAGACAGACAACACCACGGTCATGTGGTATATAAACAAGCAGGGGGGCACACATTCTTACCCCCTTTGCAGACTAGCCATGACTTTGTGGGACACAGCATTGACCTACCAAGTACATCTGCAGGCACAATTCCTGCCAGGAAAGGAAAATACTCTGGCAGACGAACTAAGCAGAAACCTCATGGATCCCCACAAGTGGCAGCTGGATCCATAAGTCTTCAGCATGATAACAAAGAAATGGGGATGCCCGGACATAGATCTTTTTGCCTCCCCTCTCAATTACCAATTAAAATGATTCTGCACAAGGACTTATCACAGACAAGCATGGAAAGTGGACACCGTATTTTTCAGCTGGAAAAACCTATCAGTATATGCCTTTCCTCCACTGCCTGTCCTCCCCAAGGTGCTCATAAAGGTCAGACAGGAGAAGCCAAAGATGATACTGATTGCCACAGACTGGCCACACCAGTACTGGTATCCAATACTAAGGAACTTATCTCTATACCCAGCTTGGACCTTACCTCAAATACCTCGACTACTGTCCCAGCAAAGCAATCAGATCATGCACAACCAACTCAGGACATTAAACTTGGCAGTATGGCAGATAATGTAGTCATACAAAAAACACCTCTCAGTAAAGCTGTGATGGATGTCATTCTGGAAGCCAGAAGGCCTAGTACTAGAAAGTCTTATGCTGGAAAATGGAAGAGATTCTGTGCCTGGAACCAGGCACAAGAAACTGATACAGTGGTACGAAATATTCCTCAGATTTTGCAATACTTAACTGACATGCTGGACAAAGGCCTATCTTTTTCATCAATTAAAATTCATGCCTCTGCCATTTCGGCTCATTACAATACAGAGCCACCACTTTTTTCTCACCCTTTATTAAGGCAGTACCTCAGAGGAGCCAAAAATTTAAGGCCCCCAAGGAGACTACCAATACCTGCATGGGACCTCAATTATGTCTTGGAAAAACTCACCCTGCCTCCTTTTGAGCCAGCTATTACTGCTGATATGAAGTTTTTATCTTGGAAAGCAGCTCTGCTCTTAGAAATTACTTCTGCAAGACGAGTTGCAGAGCTACAGGCGCTCATGGCTGTGGAACCTTTCATCATTTTTCATCCAGACAGGGTTTCCCTGATGGACAAACCCAACATTTATGCCTAAAGTAGTGTCCAGTGTGGCTCTTAACCAAGCCATCCATCTGCCATCCTTTTACCCAAATCCACAGACCAAGGGGGAGAGAATTCTGCATTCTTTGGACGTACACAGACAGCTTAGATTCTACTTCGACAGAACCAAAGCTTTCAGGAAGACAGAGCAATTACTAGTGGCATATGCTGCAGGATCACAAGGAAAGCCCATCTCAAAGCAGACTATTTCTAAGTGGTTAGGCCATTGCATTCCTTTCTGCTACTTACACCATGGCAAGCCATTGCCTAAGGGCATTAGGCCTCATTCCACCAGAGCTGCAGCCACCTCAGCAGCCTTTCTCAGGGGAACACCAACCAGAGACATTTTAGAAACAGCTACTTGGAGTTCGGTGCACACCTTTACAAAACATTATTATCTGCCACTCTACTCTAGATCCAGGGCAGGCTTTGCCACTGCAGTTCTGTAGGGCCTCATAGCCGCTCCTACTGCTGTCTAGTTCCAGCCTCCCAACCATAGCTTTGGGACTCTACCCAAATGTAATGACTGCAACAGTGAAACACGAAGAACATAGTACAGTTGTGTACACTTACCATAAATGTAGATGTTTGAGTGTATTCACTGTTGCAGTCCAGGTTACCCACCCTCCTTCCCCATTTTTTCTTTTGGATCTTATCTTTCCTTCTCTGATTTATACTACCTATGTGGTGTATTTGCTTATAGATGAAGGTAAAAATTTATATTGGTGTATTTCTGAATATATACATAAAGTTTGGCTACCCTTTTTGGGGGCACCTGACATCTGGGGAAAGAAAAACTGAACAAAATGGCGTTGGCTGCTTCTTTTATACCCCTGACGACCTGACGTCAGGGAAGGGGTGACAGCAGCCGAAGCAGGACCCAAGACTTTGGAATTCAGGCTGGCTGAGGGCAACCTGCCAGCAGGATTACCCAAATGTAATGACTGCAACAGTGAATACACTCAAACATCTACATTTATGGTAAGTGTACACAACTGTACTTTATGAATACTGCATCTATGAAGGGAAGGACATATACTTCTGTGGTAAGAATTTATACAACTGTACTGTACTAGGGGATGGTAAAAAGAGTCTTGGGAAGGGTGGTGTAAAAACCTCTGGTTTGCCATATTAGGGGCTGGATAATGTTAACTGTTGGATTTATATTCCATCAGTATATTTCTGGGTGTATGAGATTTGTCTCATGTATGCACACTTGCATTTTCAATTTCTACATGTATGTGCATATGTATGCATGCCTATAAATGTGTGTGCGCATGTGTGCATATGTGTATATCTGCCTGTGTGAGTATCTGTCAAATACATGGGACTGTATGTAAGCAGATGTGTGTACACATAAGTATATGGACATGAATAAGTAGTTGTGAGTGTAAATACATAGGGTTCACGCCCGAAAGCTAAACACTTTTTAGATGAACATTAGAATTTCATCAAATTAATTTATTTAATTATTTATTTGTTTGCATTTGTTTACTGGGAAAGTCCACTGGGCCAAAAAGTACCCATTTTCAGTGGAGGACCAGGGAGAAAAGCTCCACAATCAAATACAATACATGCATTTGAATAACAAACTAAATGGCTACAATACACGTTTTAAACAGATACAAAATATTAACAAAGTTGTGAATGGAATATATAGTTTTCAACCAAGTAAGAAGGCAAAGTGGCTGTACATAAATCTGTCAGGAGACAGTACATGTTATCAAGGTGCAGACATTAGATTGCTACCAAGAAAGATGGAGGATTTTGAAGGTAGTACAGGAAGAATGTAGGAACGATGGGGGTAGTCGTAGGAAAGAAATAGGTTATAGATGGTGAGGAGTTAGCACATGAGCATAGCCATTGGGAGGAAGGATGGCTCAAGGATTTCTTTTGAAGAAATAAGTATTAGTAATAGATCTAAGTGAAGGTGGGGGTGAGTTCCAATGTCTAGCAGTGGAAAAGGAGAGGAGCAACTGACCAGTGGGGAGGTTAGGTTTTTCTGTTAGTAAGAGTGTTTGATTTTCAGAGCGGAGAGGTTTATTGGTGGTAAAGTGTAAATACAGAAGAAGGTGCAGGGCAGCTGGATGTATTGAATACTAGTTTATGGGCAGTTGTTAGTTGAATATATGTAAGATGATAAAGTTCTAGCCAGTTTAGCAGTCGAAGAGAGGTACAGTGGTGACTTGGCAATTTTGTTATAGCATGAGTCTAGCTTGGATTTAAGACTGGCCTATATGTGTATGAAGACAGGAGCACCGTAGAAAAGAGACGGTAGCAGGAAGGAAGCAGCAAGGATAGTTTTGAGGAATAGTTGAGGAATGTTTTGTGATGGTAAAGCATTCCTGGTTTCTGGTATGCTTTTTTGATGTTGAGAATATGCATGTCGAAAGTTAAGTGTTCATCTAAAGTGACACCTAGAAGTTTAGTATTTGTGACAACCTCGATGGTAGTATTATCTTGGGAGAGAATAGAGAAAGAGTCTCTGTTTATAGTAAAGGACCTCTTAGGGGAGAATAGCATAAGCTCAGTTTTTTAAGGTTTAGCGCAAGGTGGTTGTTAGCCATTCATATTTCTGTGGAGCTGAGGGCAGACTGGGTAAGTTTCAGGAGTTCGAGTGGAGAGTTGGCAGTGCAGATGATAGTGGAATCATCTGCATATTGGATGACTGAGCTGCCAGTGAGAGAGAAGTGGAAGTCATTGATGAAAATGCTGAAAAGTATGGGCCCTAAGATTGATCCTTGGGGAACACTGGTAGTGGTACTGAGAAAAGGAGAAAAAGAGTGTTGCCATTTGTGGTTTGTTGCTATCGGTGATGTAGTTAGAGAACCAGTGAAGGGTTGAAGTAAAGATCCCTAAGTTGGATAGTTTTCTGAGAAGGAGAGGTTGGGAGATAGTATCAAAGGCTTTAAAAAGGTCAGGAAATTGAGAGGAGATGAGTTTGCCGGCATCACGAGCCCGATTGAGAGAGTCACAGAAGGATATAAGAGCTGTGGTCGTGCAATGGCCAGGTCTAAAACTATGCTGGGTTGTTGACAGTAGGTTGCTGTCAAATAGGTAGTTAAGGAGTTGACTGTTGGTGCATTTCTTGAGAATCTTAGAGACAGGGGAGAGAATGGCAATGGGTCGAAAGTTAGATATGTCATTGTTTCCTCCTTTGTGCAGTGGGAGGATGAATGCTTTTTTTCAAATGGTGGGGACATAAGACTCTTGAATGGACGTATTAAGAAGTATACTGACTGGGTAGGCAATGGAATTAGCGGCTTTTTGAATGAATTCTGGGGGTAGGTTATCGGGGGCATTATTGATTGCTTCAGTTTTAGAAGTAGTTTCTTTACTGTGGCTGTAAGGATGAGTGACAGTGAGAATTTGTGTGAGTTGGGGGTGGAGGTAATTTTAAGTAGAGGGTCAGAGAGGTTGGGAAGATTTTGAGGGAAGCCTGCGGTGAGATCAGCTATGACATTTATGAAATATGTTTTGAAATGTGTGGCTATTTCAGTAGGGTTTTTTGTCTGGATTTGGGCAGAGATTATTGTTTGATCCTAGGGATAGTAGTCTGTTGATTGAGCTGCAGAAGTATTTGGGATTCTGTTTGTGCTGGTCTTGTAGGGTATGATAGTATTTTCTTTTATCTTTAATAACTAGGCGCTTTACCTGGTTGCGAAGGTGTCTGTGTGTTATGAGGTCAGAGGATTTTTTGTGCTTATGCCAAAGCTTCCAGGCTTTGTCTCTAGCAGTCATGTTTTGTTTGGTTGTGCTAGTGAGTCATGGGGCTTGATTAGCTTTTACTCATTTTATTCGGAGAGGTGTGAGGCTGTTTAATATGTTGAGGAATGTGGAGTTGAAATATTGTACAGTGTCATTTAGGGGAAGTATTTTTAAGGGATCCCAGCTGATACTGTTTAAAGATTCATTAAAGGTTGTAGGGCAAAAATGTGATAAGTCTCTGGTGTTTCTGTACTGATTTCTATTTAATGTTGATGTGGTATTACGTATGATAAAGGCGGGTAAGTGGTCACTGATACTGTTTGGAAGAGTTCCTGTGGTGGAGATTTTGTTGGGGTCGGAGACCATGATCCAATCTAAGATTGTCCCACAGGTTTTTTTATTGGGTCTGGTGATATCAGTGATTAGCTGGGTGTAGTTATATAGGTTGATGTTAGTGGAAGAGTGTTGCTCTGAGACATCAAGCCAATTAATATTAACATCACTGAGGCTTGTTGTTTCTGTTGTTATGTTTTTGGATGTCCAAGCTAGGATTTCCTCTAAGATGGGAGTATTATTGCCACAGGGAATATACAGGACAATGATACAGACATTTTTATTTTCATTAAGTTTTAAGAAGGCTACCAAGATTTATGCTGTAGAGAAGTTAGGTATGGGTGTGTTGTATGAGACTATGTTGAAGGTGTTGGGGTAGATTAGTGCTACCCCACCACCTTTTCTCTTTGGTCTATCAGAACGCAGGCATGCAAAGCCAGGAGGAAGGAATTCTGAGCTTTTTATGTATGGTTTTAGCCAGGTTTCTCTAGTGGCAATTATGTCCAGCCTATTATGTGTAATCCAGGCATGGAAGTTGTGGATGTTGTTTTGAATGCTTTGCAGGTTAATTGTGGTTAGGTTTAGAGATTTGTAGGGGCAATGATGGTTAGTTGAGGAGGAGAGAGGACCTGGATTGGTATGGATGTCACCGCTTAGGGTTAGTTTGGAGTATTTAAGTAGGGCAGTAGTGAGCTCTTGTTTCTTTTTGATGTTATGGTGGGGGTAGGTGGGATGGTTTATTTTATCATTATTATTTATGGGGAGTATTTTTAGTTTGAAACAGAAAATGTCATTTTTGTATAGGTTCGAAGAAATATTGGAAAAGGGACTGAGAGGTGGACTTTGAGTGGAGGTTATGGAAGTGGATTTGAGGTGAGAATTGTTAATTTGTAGTGGGGTAAGTTGTAGTAGGAGGATTAAAGGTAACAGGAGACTGAAAGGTGTTAATTTATTCATAGGTGGCATTTTGTTATGGTGGGTTGTAAAGAGGTAGAGTTGTAGGTTAGCAGATATGAAGGTAAATATAGTAATGTTTAACAAATAGTGGGGGTGGAGGAGGAGACTAGGTGTAGTTGTTAGGAGGATAAGCACGAATGTGTTGGTTAGCAAAGTGTTAAATAGCAAAGTGATTGGAAGGGGCACTGATTGGATGGGAGTTAATGAGGGGAGGAATAGGGTGAGAATAAATGTAATTGAATTGGGGTGGGTGGGAATGGGGGTAAGGGAGTGGAGTGAGCGTGAGCGTAGCAGGTAGAACCGTGGGAAAGTGGAGAGGTTTGAAGAGAAACTGTCTGTCTAGCAGGAAGTCAGATTACAGAGAGTGAGCACAAGAATGATGGGTGGAAGGGGTTGTAAAGACGAGGTATGTGAAACTGCAAGGCATCTAGATGTGTGCAAGCTAGAGTAAGGGGTACATACAGAGGGGTATTATAGCCTCTGGAAGGCCAGTTATAATCTAAGTCAAAAGAGTAATTGAATTATAAACCCTATGACCTTAGAAGAAAACTGTAGTTAGAGTATAAAGGGGAGTTCAGATGGTGGGCTGGGGGTGATTTCACAAGAATTGAGGAGGGGTACTGAAAGGGGTTGAGAAGGTAGTGCGTGCCCCACAAGCCAGTACTTATTGTAAGCTAGAGGCCATACATTTAACAATTGGAAGAAACAAAACCTTTAACATAAAGTTAAAGGAGTACTTGCTTTACAACAGTTAGGTTTTCATCAGACTGACGTACTGAATGCCTGAGGTAGATTGAGGGCACGCTGTACAGTTCAGCTAAGTAATTTTCCAGCTGCTTCTTGACCAGTGAGGGAAGGGGTGCAGAAACCTTCTATGTGGGCTGCTGTAACAGAGAGAAAAACACCAGAGTTGGCAAAGCAGTATAGTTTACGTGGCAGAGAGGCTGTAGTAGGCAGGATAGTGTAGTTAAATTATGGAAGACGGACAGAATATAGAAGTGTAAGTATAGGAGCCGAGCAGAGGAGAAAAGTAAAAGGAGAGTGAAAGAGGGGCAGAGTAGTTCAGAATAGGACGGTAGGTTAATTGGTTAGATTAGTAAGGAAGAATAGGTGCGGAAGGTAAAGACAAGTTACTATGTTTTACACACTAGTACACCGTTAAATAGGAATCCTCAAAGAAGGTAAATAAAAACAATTGTAGTTGCTGCTAGGTGTTCGAATACAGTCACATAAATGAGTTAGCGAGAAGTAATGGCAAAAGCCACACTTAGTAAGAATGGTGTATAGCACTCAAAAAAATTAAAAACCACCAGAGCCGTTTCAGGGAAAGGCAGTAGAACTGAGGGCAACTTTACTTAGCCTGCAGGTAAATAAGTGAATAAACACAGTCAACTAGTGTGATAATACATGTGTAGGACAAAACCTGGAATGGGTAACACTACAATATTGCACTGCCAGGACAGTAGTACAACGATTATACACTTAGCGACAGTCTGATGGGGCAGAAAAGTTGTCCATAACTCAGTAGTATCAGCATTTCAGTGGCGTTCAAACACTAGAACAGCAACATAGTAATATCACATAGCAGAAACAGCTTAAGCAATGACATTCTGGTTTTTATTGTAGACATAGTGCCTTTTTTAGGCAAGGCTCAAAAGACAAACCCACCGCCGTAAATAGCACAAGTAACAAAAAACTGAGGGTAATGCTACTCAATGCCAGAAGTCTAAACCTCAAAATACACGCACTGGAGGCACTCCTCAGTATGGAGAAAATCGATATATGGGCAGTAACAGAAACCTGGTTTAAGGCTCTTGAGAGCACCCCAGCACTACCAGGCTACAACTCATACCATACATTTCGGCCACAGAACCCAAACCGAAATACAAAAGGCGGGGGCATATCCATATTCATCAAGGATATCCACATCTCCAGGTTAGTGGCACAGCACGATGCCTCAGAGATCATCCACATGAAACTAACAATGGTCAAAACTGCAGTTCATATTGTAGCTTGCTACAGATCACCCACCATGTCCCAGGACCCCCATTCCATGTTTCTGGAAACACTGGGAAACATAAAGGTCCTACCAAACACCCTAATATTGGGTGATTTCAATTACCCAAACATTAACTGGGAGAACTACTCAAGTACTGACTCCCTTGCCCAACTTTTCCTAGAATTTATAAACTCAAATGCCCTGGTTCAGCTGGTCAACACTCCCACCAGAGGTGACAACATATTGGACCTGGTCATCACCAACATGGGCGACCGGTGTTCCACACCAGAGGTCAACCCCTCGCTGGTTAGATCTGACCATAAACAAATCACTTTGGATGTACATATTCCGCCCCTACCCCTGGACAATAAAGCCACCATGAAAAACATTTCTAAAGTAAATTTCACGTTACTTAAGACCGAGGTGGAAAGTTTCAAAGCCCCCATGCTGAAGGATAACACTGTCCAAGCTGCAAAATCCTTTACTAATGCATTCTACGGGCAGCTACAAGAATGCATGGATCGTGCCATCCCAAGCAAAACCAAGACTCACTCCTCCAAGAAAAGGAAACCAGTCTGGTGGACTCCTGCTGTGAACAAGCTATACAACAGGAGGAGGAAACTAGTACAGAAAAGAGTAAAATCCCAAGAAGGGAAGATATCCCTGATCAGTATCAGCAAGAAACTACGATCCCTCATAAAATCATCCAAGGCGAGCTTTGAAAGAAAAATTGCCAAGGACTCCAAAGATAACCACAAGGCATTCTTTAACTATGTCAAGAATCTAAGTGTCAATGCTCAGATCTGCTCGGAGTTAGTGCAGAATGGCACAAAATACACTGAACTGACCGATATCACCAACATCCTGGCAGACAGGTTCAGCGCAAACTTCACGCCCCTCTCACCCCCAAAAGGGCCCATAACCATACCAGAAGAATGTAGAGTCCCTGAAATCACAGACACTCAGGTTAAAACAGCCCTCTCCAAAGCCAAAAACTCAGCATCAATGGGACCGGATGGTGTCCCAGGCTGCGTCCTACACGAGCTCAAAGATGAACAAACCCCTCACCTAAACACACTGTTCAAACTCAGCCTCTCCACAGGCTACATACCCATAGAGTGGCGCACAGCAATGGTTATTCCACTCCACAAAGGTGGAGCCACAACAGACCCCGGGAACTATCGCCCTATAAGCCTGACTAGCTTGGTCTGCAAGGCTATGGAGCGCATCATCATGGAACTCATTAACAGAGACATTGGGAACCTCCAAACACTGAACCCTACCCAGTTTGGCTTTGTTAAACCTGGTCATCTTCTTTGAGATAGTTACCAAGGCTATAGACGAGGGAAAGGTGGTACACACAGCCTACCTAGACCTCGCTAAGGCCTTCGACACCATTCCCCATTCTGGTATTATAGACAAGTTCACCAGCCTGAACATAAATCCCTACGTCACAAGATGGGTTGCCAACTGGCTCACAGACAGAATCCACATGGTAAGAGTTGCAGGAGCTAGGTCCATCTCTAAACCGGTTACAAGTGGTGTTCCCCAGGGCTCAGTCCTAGGACCCCTCCTGTTCGGCATATACTTCTCAGAGGTACAGGCAAGCACAGGAGGACTATGGCTGACCAAGTTCGCAGACGACTGCAAACTAGGGGCTATAATTGACTCTCCGGCTGACACAGACATCCTCCAAAAGGGTCTCACTGAGACGGATACCTGGTGTCAAAATCATGGCCTCAAGCTAAATGCCAAAAAGTGCATAGTCATCCCCTTTGGAAAAAACAAAGTACCCACAAACTACCACATAGGTGGTAGTACCCTAATTATGGAAGACGTAATAAGGGATCTGGGGACCCAAGTAGATAGTAATCTCACCTTTGATAATCACATTGCCAAAGTGGTTAGAAAATCCTTCTACGTGGCCCACCTAATCACAAAAGGGTTTGCATCCAGATCAAAAGAGGTCATTGTGCCCCTCTACTCATCACTCATCAGACCCATCTTAGAGTACAACGCCCCATTTGGGATGTACCTTACAAGACACCTGCAACAGCTGAAAAGACCACAGAAGTACCTCACCAAGAGGATCAATGGCCTCAAATAGATGCCCTATGCAGCTTGACTGAAGAAACTCCAGTTGTACTCAGTTGCATACCGCCTGCTCAGAGGTGATCTCTGCCTGACATACAAGGCCATGTCCAACCCAGAATTGATGGACATGCTCCACCTAAAGAAAACCTTATCCCCTCGAGCCACACACTCTAGGGATCTAAACCTCACCACAACAATAAATAGGACGTGCTGGAGGGATAGATTCCTGTCCCAGAAACTTCCCATGCTTTGGAACAAGATCCCAATCTACATTAGGCAGAGCTCCTCACTAACACTCTTCAAAAGAAACCTTGATGAGTGGATGGGAAATAGAAAGTTTACCTCGGGGATCACTTCAATGGCTGTGCTGGACAGAGGCACAGGGAACTAATCTAAGGGGATGGCAAAAGCCAACACATTCTGGCTAGGATTATAAATGCCTTCGGGCAGATAGCCTAGTACCCACCTATGAACCTATGAACTATACGACTACCGTAACTTAACAGTACAGTATAGTTGAGCTGCTGGTTACAGGGCAAAGCCAGACTTCTAGCTACAATAGCTAAGCTACCCCTATGGGGCAAAGCCAAACATCTGACTACAAAGATGGCAATCAGGCACCACCATTGTGTAAAATGGAGAGACTGGTTTACTCAGACCGCGGCCTTCTTTGGTTTAATAGGAAAGAGACCATGTTCAAGCTTTACAATTCCACAGTCAGGCTGGCTTACAACCACAGAACAGTAGGTGCAGATTTAGACAACTTTACAATTCCACAGTCAGACTAGGTTTAATAACCACAGAACAGTTGGTGCAAATCCAGAAACGTATTGAACTAGTACTTACTAGCACACTATATCTCTGGTGGATAGGTCTGGAATAGCTAGTGGGTCGGCAGGTTAGAACTGAGAAAAGATGGCGTCCTTGAAGAACAGCCGCTAAATAGCCTCAGCTGAGGCAAGGGGAGGGTTTTAGAGGACAGAAGGGCTAATAGGGGGAGGGGCAAGGGGATAAGCAGAAATTATGCGAAAGTGGAGAGGTTTGAAGAGAAACTATATGTCTAGCAGGAAATCAGATTACACAGTGGGAGCACAGGAACAATGGGTGGAAGGGTTGTAAAAACAAGGTATGTGAAACTGCAAGGCATCTAGATGTGTGCAAGCTAGACTAAGGGGTACATACAGAGGGGTATTATAGCCTCTGGAAGGCCAGTTCTAATCTAAGTCATAAGAGTAATTGAGTTATAAACTCTATGACCTTAGAAGAAAACTGTAGTTAGAGTGACAAAGGGGAGTTCAGATGGTGGGCTGGGGGTGATTTTACAAGAATTGAGGAGGGGTTCTGAAAGGGGTTGAGAAGGTAGTGTGTGCACCACAACCCGGTACTTATTGTAAGCTAGAGCCCTTACATTTAACAATTGGAAGAAACAAAACGTTTAATATAAAGGTAAAGGAGTACTTGCTTTACAACAGTTAGGTTTTCATCAAACTGACGTACTGAATGCCTGAGGTAGATTGAGGGCACACTGTGCAGTTCAGCTAGGTAATTTTCCAGCTGCACCTTGACCAGTGAGGGGAAGGTGCAGAGGCCTTCTACGCTGGCTGCTCTAACAGAGAGAAAAACACCAGAGTTGGCAAAGCAGTATAGTTTACGTGGCAGAGAGGCCGTAGTTGGTGGGATAGTGTAATTAAATTATGGAATATGGACAGAGTATAGAAGTGTCGGTATAGGAGCTGAGCAGAGGGGAAAAGTAAAAGGAGAGTGAAAGGGGGCAAAGTAGTTCAGAATAGGACGGTAGGTTAATTGGTTAGATTAGTAAGTAAGAATTGATGCGGAAAGTAGAGACAAGTTATTGTTTTACACACTAGTACACAGTTTCAGCCACATGCAGCTCCTGTTTTGAAGGAATGACTTGTCAGCTTGCTAATGTCAGGGCTGCCCTGAATTGGTAACTACATAAGGGAGCACAATCTCTGTGACATCACCATCTGGATGCATCATCTGGTATTCATTAAACCATCTATGTCCCACCCACTGTCCTTCAGAGGCTCCAGCTTCTGTCATACTGTTTTCCCTAGCTAGCCCTACCGTGTCAGCCTCTAGCTTAATATCACTGAGCTGTAGAACCCATGGGGGGTTGTCATTCTTATTCCGCTGCATATCTCAGATGTCAAGAATGAGCCACAAAATTCTAGTAAGTGTGCTGTCTGAAACAGCCACAGTTCATACTCCAAACTCCATACCTTCCTCATAACTCCCCAGAGCCATGCAAAATTACTCTGCTTGATGGACTGATGCACATCTACTTTCCTGACCTCCATTGTTACCCAACATTGGAGCATCTTTCTAATTGCAAATGCTTGCGTGGTGTCCTGCCACCCTCGCACCCTTTGGTAACATCTAATTTGTGCCACGTGTGCACCAGAACTTCACATTGACATACTCAACTTTTTTAAACTAAAACTATATCTTAATAGCTCTGGTGTAGATAATGGCCATTTTACTTGTCATCCAGCACCAGCCCTTGTTTCTATGAAATGGACAATACATTGCTTACACCATATACCTGTAGTTAGATGCAGTGCTTTCTCTTTCATCATGCCCCAAAGGTGCTGTAGAATCCTGTAAGGGATTCGGTCTGCTGTTGGCAACAATTGCCTGAACCTGTCCCACTGAAATGATAAAGTGAGTCGGCAGTGTTATTCTCCCTCATTGCATATGCTGTGCTTTGAATGTTTTTTTACTTTTTAAGTATTTGACTGCAACAAATATGTTAACCTCCATGTAAATGCAGTTTTCTCTGTTCATGTATTGTATTTTTCCTCTATGTATGTGCACAGTTTCCTATATTTCCGCACTGTATATGTTAATGACATGTAGAAGTAGAATTTTGGTTTTAATGCACAACCCAGACTAAGCCTTTATGATCGGTGTTCTACACCAGTAAAAAAGAGATAAGCAAGCAATAATGAAAGCATCTTTATATGAAAAAACACGTGCATTTGAGTAATTTGACTATCATAATTAGTACTCAACAGTCAAGCACACAACAAAACAGAAACTCGCAATCATTATATCCCGGGGGGGGGGGTGCTTCTTACATCCCCTCACACCCTCTTAGGTTGATATGCTGACTGCATAGTCTCACTACACAGAAAAAACAGCAGTGCCATTATGCGTGCTATGTGAAGACTGCACTGTTCACTCCAACACTGAGCTCTGTCTAGCTGTTAAATTTAGTAGTACAGTACAGTTTTAGTTTAGATCTCAGCTGCATATTAAAATACATCTCTAATAATTAATAATATCTATCAGAAACCTTGAACTAAAACTGTATTGTAATACTAAATTTGAATACAGTAATGCACCTCACAGCCACTGCAGTATCATATGTCCAGCAAATCAGTCAAAACAAAGGCAGTCTTTTTATGTAAATGTATATGTATGCATATTTATATGACTGTGTGTATGTATATATATATATATATATATATATATATATATATATAATGAGAGAGAGAGGCAGACAAGTCTGGTACATCTAATAATTTAGGTACCCAGTGCATTTACTGCCTATGACATAGAGACTTGGATACTTCTGATCCAGAAAGTCTACCAGGAATATGTTGCCTTGTGAAAACTGTTGCAAAATAGTGATTTTTGATAACTGCGTCTCTGAACAGAAAGTCTACATGTGCTCATTGTATTTACCAAATTTACATTGCGGGCAGTCTGCAGTATTTTTGAAATTGTTTCAGACTTGTTTTTTTGTAGGCTGGTGGATCATACTTATATGTTTATATCCTGGGCATTGGCTGATATAGGGCCATTGGTGCAAATTCAGTCTACTGACCCAGGTGACAAACATTAAATAAAGAGAAATAACGTGTGTGTGTGTGTGTGTGTGTGTGTGTGTGTGTGTGTGTGTGTGTGTGTGTGTGTGTGTGTGTGTGTGTGTGTGTGTGTCTGTCTGTCTGTCTGTCTGTGGTTTAGCCTTGTTTCTTTTATGAGACCACTTTCTTTTTGCACTTGACTTACTCTAGTGCCATTCGCTTAGACGGTGTGAAATTTGATTTACATTTACCCAAGGGCATTATGTATACCAAATTTCTTAGAGAATGGACCACAGAGTTGTACTTCATCAGAAAAAAAACTTTAGAAACTTGCACCCAATGAAAAGGTGTAGAATTGTGTATCACGTTACCTGCATAGATAAAATGCAGCCTAAGGAACACCTAGGTATCTGGCTTAGGTTGCAGTTTGATAGCTGCTTCAAAAACAGTTGAGTAATCTCTGAAAAAATAAGATTGTGATGAGTGTTTTAATGGCATTTTTCGCTTGGTACTTTTCTGACATGATGAATCAACATTTTTTCCATACCTGTTCATTACCCTTGTGTTTTCAATTTAGAAAAAGGTCCTCACATAAAATGTTTAAAAATGTGAGGTAGTTTAAAACTAACCTGCAAGTGTGGGTTATTCCTTCTCTATGTTTGGTCTTTCTAAAGGTTGTTAAAATGTCCTACACGTCAGCTTGCTCCTAGGTGTAGAACGTGTCTGTGTTGCATTGAGTCTGGAAGGTGCTCCCTTTCACCTTCAGTCCCTGATAGAAACAAAATTGTATACCTCAAACCACAAGTATTGTTTTTGTTATTTTATATTGTAATTTCAGAAATAACCTGATCATTTCTTAACATTTCAGGCCCAGAGTTTCATTATGTCATCTATTACAACTCTATACACACACACACACACACACACATAGGTAGGTACTAGGCTATCTGCCCAAAGGCATTTATAAGCCTAGCCAGAATGTCTTGGCTTTCGCCGCCCCCTTAGATTAGTTCCCTGTGCCTCTGTCCAGCAGAGCCACTGAAGTGATCCCTGGGGTAAACTTTCTGTTTCCCATCCACTCGTCAAGGTTTCTCTTGAAGACTGTTAGCGAGCAGCTCTGCCTAATGTAGATTGGAATCTTGTTCCAAAGCATGGGAAGTCTCTGTGACAGGAATCTATCCCTCCAGCACGTCCTATTTATTGTTGCAGTGAGGTTTAGATCCCTAGAGCGTGTGGCTCAAGGGGATAAGCTTTTCTTTAGGTGGAGCATGTCCATCAGTTCTGGGTTGGACATGGCCTTGTATGTCAGGCAGAGATCACCTCTGAGTAGGCGGTATGCAACCGAGTACAGCTGGAGTTTCTTCAGTCGAGCTGCATAGGGCATCTGTTTGAGGCCAATGATCCTCTTAGTGAGGTACTTCTGTGGTCTTTCCAGCTGTTGCATGTGTCTTGTAAGATACATCCCAAATGGGGCGTTGTACTCTATGATGGGTCTAATGAGCGATGAGTACAGGGGCACAATGACCTCTTTTGATCTGGATGCAATCCCTTTTGTGATAGGGTGTGCCATGTAAAAGGATTTTCTAACCACTTTGGCAATGTGATTATCAAAGGAGAGTTTACTATCTACTTGGGACCCCAGATCCCTTATTACATCTTCCGTATTTAGGGGACTACCACCTATGTGGTAGTTTGTGGGTACTTTTTCCAAAGGGGATGACTATGCACTTTTTGGCATTTAGCCTGTGGCCATGATTTTGACACTAGGTGTCCGTGTCAGTGAGACCGTTTTGGAGGATGTCTGTGTCAGCCAGAGAGTCAATTATAGCCCCTAGTTTGCAGTCGTCTGCAAACTTGGTCAGCCATAGTCCTCCTGTGCTTACCTGTACCTCTGAGAAGTATATGCCAAACAGGAGGGTTCCTAGGACTGAGCCCTGGGGAATGCCACTTGTTACCGGTTTAGAGTCAGACCTAGCTCCCGCAACTCTTACCATGTGGGTTCTGTCCGTGAGCCAGTTGGCAACCCATCTTGTGACATAGGGATTTATGTTCAGGCTGGTGAGCTTGTCTATAATCCCAGAATGGGGAATGGTGTCAAAGGCATTTACGAGGTCTAGGTAGGCTGTGTGTACCACCTTTCCCTCGTCTATAGCCTTGGTAACTGTCTCACAGAAGTCCACCAGGTTTAGGAGGCATGATCTGCCCTTAACAAAGCTAAATTGGGTAGGGTCCAGTGTTTGGAGATTCCCAATGTCTCTGTTAATGAGTTCCATGTTGATGCGCTCCATAGCCTTACAGACCAAGCTAGTCAGGCTTATAGGGCGATAGTTCCCGGGGTCTGTTGTGGCTCCACCTTTGTGGAGCGGAATAACCGTTGCTGTGCGCCACTCTATGGGTACATAACCAGTGGAGAGGCAGACTTTGAACAGTGTGTTTAGGTGAGGGGTTAGTTCATCTTCGAGCTCGTGTAGGATGCTGCCTGGGACTCCATCCGGACCCATTAATGCTGTGTTTTTGGCTTTGGAGAGGGCTGTTTTAACCTGAGTGTCTGTGATTTCAGGAGCTGTACATTCTTCTGGTATGGTTATGGGCCCTTTTGGAGGTGAGAGGGGGTTGAAGTTTGCGCTGAATCTGTCTGCCAGGATGTTGGCAATATCGGTCGGTTCAGTGTATTTTGTACCATTCTGCACTAATTCCAAGCAGATCTGAGCATTGCCACTTAGATTCTTGACATAGCTAAAGAATGCCTTTTGATTATCTTTGGAGTACTTGGCAATTTTTCTTTCGAAACTCACCTTGAATGATTTTATGAGGGATCGTAGTTTTATATATATATATATATATATATATATATATATATATATATATATACATATACATACATATATATATATATATATATATATACATACACACACACACACATATACATGTGCGCAGCGCACAGATTGTGAAATGTTTGATGGATCTGTTTTTCTGTGAAGGGTGATTTCCCACACTGACTACAGAATCACTCTTCAGAACACACTTGCACAGTAGCAGCGTCATATATCATGAGATGGGGTCCCACAGATGATTTGTTTCATGCTTGGGCCCAAAGTGTTAAGAAATGTCCAGTTTATGGCCACTTGGTAAAAATTCCTGTACAAAATAAAGCTGTAAAATAAGTTTTGGAAAGCAAGTTGTGATGGAGAGATACAGGCATGGAAGGGAGAGAGGAACTGTGTAAATATTTGGAGAGATGCTAAAGTGATAAGGAGCTTGGATGCTTTGAAACTATAAGGCACTATATGGTTAGGTTACTCAGTTCATTTAGGAGCAAGTTTTAAACAAACGTAAGAAGGTAAAACTTAGTCACAAGCAGAATTAGCTGGAAATGAAGGTGTTACTGGTTGTTAAATGCAGGTGATATTCTTTGCATAATAATTTGATTGGAAATATTACTGCTGTTAGAATAGGGTTCAAAATCATATTTACATTTTTTAAGGCCAGAATGTTGTTAAATGCAACCACAAAACATCTTCATCTTCAAATAATGTAGTCTGTCACACATCTTTGTTTGGAATACTGCTTCGACAGCATGGCCGAATAACACAAACTCAGAATTATTAACTGAATTTCACGCTGTAAAATATCCTTCAAAGGAATTTTAGTGAAGCGTGACCCATTAACGTTTAACATCAGCAAAATATAAGTTGAGGAAGTCTTTGAAAAGCTACATGCAATATGTTTTAGATTAAATAGCACCCCTTTAGTGGAGCATGTTAACATGAGATAGTAGATATTCACGTTCTGCATTTCCAGATGAGTGAGTGGGTTTCACAGACTTTCAAGAAATGCATAGAGTAGCGTAGCGTATACACATTTAACGACTGCAAATGATTACTGTCGTGTATTTGCACTTTGAGGAGATAACCTCTGTGTAATGATAATACATTGTGTGGTTACAGATTTCAAGCAAAGAAACATAACCTGTACTACAAAGGGACTTCAATCTTTTATCCAGGATTATTTACTGGAGATCAACAGCATTTAAACATTCTGCAGTTTGGGTCACAAGAACTGCTGAATTACACAAAGCCTTCAGCTGTAGCATTCTTGGAATATTATTTGACTTTAATCCTTTTTAACCCCCAAGAAAGAGATGCTGCTGTGTTTCACCATATTTCAAAAGTGACATTTCATACACATATTTCCTTCTCTTTAAGTAAACTGGTGAAAACTTAAAATTGCTGCATTTCCATTTTCTGTTAACGGCGATATGAACTACAGTAGCAGATAACCAGGATCTGTGTTTTTAAGTAGATGCTTGTGTACAGTATAAACTGTAAAGTGCAGTACTCAGTATATCATGCACACTGGTTTTATACACCCATACAACTGTTGTCATTCCACAAAGATTTAAATGCAAATGGGTCTGCTTACAGTTATATGCATTGAGGGATTGAAGGTGATAACAGGGCAACACATAGATGCATGCAGACGTGCCTTCATACTTAATTACTGATGAACGTTTTACTGTTCCATGGCTATCCGATTATTGTGCTTCCCAAAGGGATAATCCGTCCTTTGTCATTAGCACGGGTGATGTCCTCACAATGCTCTGCTGTCAGCCCTACCCATGTATTACATTAACAACAGTAAGAAAAGGATCGTGCATTTCAGGCTGAATGGAGACCGAGCAGTCCCCCACACAGTTTTATGGGGGTTTTTTTTTTTTTTTAATTTTATTTAATATTTGTTTACCAGGAAAGTCTGACTGGGCAGAGCCCATTTTAGCAGATGCCCAGGGAGCAAAGCTCCAGACGCATGCCTTTGAAATCAATCAGGGGATCCTTGTGTGTGTTTGGTCTGCAAGTGCTGCACACTACCAGTCCATTTGCCTTCAACTCAGTACTTCATTGGCTTTCTTACTGGACCATTACTTTGTGCTTTCTGAACTTCTCAGTTTCCGTTAGAATCTATGTTATACTACAGGAGTTTAGAAATTAATTGAATGAAGTCTAGGATCATTTATCACTTCCCAATCCCCTTTTAGATCAAAATACTGATTCAGATGGGTCTGGGCTACTGCAGACCAGAGTTCAGCTGATGAACCTGATACCAGAGAATTGCCAAAGGAGGGTGAAAAACTGAGCATCCTGAGATTATATGATAGATGACAGTCTAATTATACAGACATCCTGAGATTATATGCTGGATGATAGTCTATTTATACAGATATCCTGAGATTATATGCTGGATGATAGTCTATTTATAGAGACATCCTGAGATTATATGATGGATGATAGTCTATTTATAGACATCCTGAGATTATATGCTGGATGATAGTCTATTTATAGAGACATCCTGAGATTATATACTGATGATAGTCTATTTATAGAGACATCCTGAGATTATATGCTGGATGATAGTCTATTTATAGAGACATCCTGAGATTATTTTCTGGATGATAGTCTAATTATAGAGACATCCTGAGATTATATACTGATGATAGTCTATTTATAGAGACATCCTGAGATTATATACTGATGATAGTCTATTTATAGAGACATCCTGAGATTATATGATGGATGGTAATCTATTTATAGACATCCTGAGATTACATACTGGATGATAGTCTATTTATAGAGACATTCTGAGATTATATGCTGGATGATAGTCTAATTATAGAGATTAGGGTGTTAAAGAGGAAAGAAAAGGAAGTGTGGTGAGGGATAAAGACAGGTATCACATAAGGAGCCCGCTTGTGAGTGTTTGTGCGAGGGATGAAGGCAGGTATCACTTAAGGAGCCCGCGTGTGGGGGTTGTGTTTGCTCTCAAAATTACACAAGTGTATGCTAAGAGCAGGAAACATGTAGCATGTAACAAAAAGTGCATACTGAGTGGGGGTGTGTAGGAAGTGATGTTACTCTCTTAAAAGTTTTGTCACTGTGTGCTGAGAGGAAGAAATGTGCAGGACCTAACAAAATGGTCCTCACTTTCATTAGTGTATGCTGAGAGAGCAAACCTAGGAAATAAACAAAGCTATCAAAAACTGTATTAGTGTATGATGAGAGCAAACATAGGAAATAAAACAAAGCTATCAAAAACTGTATTAGTGTATGATGAGAGCAAACATAGGAAATAAAACAAAGCTATCAAAAACTGTATTAGTGTATGATGAGAGCAAACATAGGAAATAAAACAAAGCTATCAAAAACTGTATTAGTGTATGATGAGAGCAAACATAGGAAATAAAACAAAGCTATCAAAAACTGTATTAGTGTATGATGAGAGCAAACATAGGAAATAAAACAAAGCTATCAAAAACTGTATTAGTGTATGATGAGAGCAAACATAGGAAATAAAACAAAGCTATCAAAAACTGTATTAGTGTATGATGAGAGCAAACCTAGGAAATAAAACAAAGCTATCAAAAACTGTATTAGTGTATGATGAGAGCAAACAGGAAATAAAACAAAGCTATCAGAAACTGTATTAGTGTATGATGAGAGCAAACATAGGAAATAAAACAAAGCTATCAAAAACTGTATTAGTGTATGATGAGAGCAAACATAGGAAATAAAACAAAGCTATCAAAAACTGTATTAGTGTATGATGAGAGCAAACATAGGAAATAAACAAAGCTATCAGAAACTGTATTAGTGTTTGATGAGAGCAAACATAGGAAATAAAACAAAGCTATCAAAAACTGTATTAGTGTATGATGAGAGCAAACATAGGAAATAAAACAAAGCTATCAAAAACTGTATTAGTGTATGATGAGAGCAAACATAGGAAATAAAACAAAGCTATCAAAACTGTATTAGTGTATGATGAGAGCAAACATAGGAAATAAAACAAAGCTATCAAAAACTGTATTAGTGTATGATGAGAGCAAACATAGGAAATAAAACAAAGCTATCAAAAACTGTATTAGTGTATGATGAGAGCAAACATAGGAAATAAAACAAAGCTATCAAAACTGTATTAGTGTATGATGAGAGCAAACATAGGAAATAAAACAAAGCTATCAAAAACTGTATTAGTGTATGATGAGAGCAAACATAGGAAATAAAACAAAGCTATCAAAAACTGTATTAGTGTATGATGAGAGCAAACATAGGAAATAAAACAAAGCTATCAAAAACTGTATTAGTGTATGATGAGAGCAAACATAGGAAATAAAACAAAGCTATCAAAAACTGTATTAGTGTATGATGAGAGCAAACATAGGAAATAAAACAAAGCTATCAAAAACTGTATTAGTGTATGATGAGAGCAAACATAGGAAATAAAACAAAGCTATCAAAACTGTATTAGTGTATGATGAGAGCAAACATAGGAAATAAAACAAAGCTATCAAAAACTGTATTAGTGTATGATGAGAGCAAACATAGGAAATAAAACAAAGCTATCAAAAACTGTATTAGTGTATGATGAGAGCAAACATAGGAAATAAAACAAAGCTATCAAAAACTGTATTAGTGTTTGATGAGAGGGGAAACATGTAGGACGTAACAAAACAAAAGCTGTCTAAAATACCATTAGTGCATGCTGAGAGGAGAAACTCAGGACATAAAATCAAAAATTATCTAAAATTGCATTATTGCGTGCTAAGTTGGAATGTGTTGAACATAACAAAATCACCCTCAAAAAAATGCATCATTGTGTTCGCTAACAGAGGAAACATGTAGGACATACCATGACAAAAGTTGCCTAAAACTACATTAGTTGGTGCTGCGAGGGGAAAAGTTGTAGGACTTATTAAAATGGCCGTCACTTTCATCATTGTCTGCTGGGACAGTAACCACAGGGCATAAAGATCCACAAAATTGTGTTAGTGTGTGCTGAGTGCGCAGACATGCAGGCTGTAACAAATAAGCCCCCTTCTGCAGTACTATATAGCCAGAACCACTGACCATGGTTCTCACCAACAGTAGACTGGATTGCATGCATAATGAGTGACTATCGATGATCTAATGTTGCACAAAAAAGAAATTGTCTTTTTTCAGTCACGGTGGTCTAAGCCACAGATAGATCAGCAGAAAGGAGTGATAAAGAGCAGCTGCAACATAGGAGGTTGCATCTGCTTGTCAACATTTTCCACTGCCTGCTATTAGCACTAAACAAGCCAGAGTTGTTCCTTTGCTGGTCTCTTCTCTGCAGGTACTAGTAGATCCTTTCACACGTACCAAAGCAGTAATTAGAGACGTGCTACATCATCTTGAGCAGTATGTTCAGTGTGGAAAGAATGAGGTGTACCCCAAAAGACAAATGCTGCCATTACCACCTGGTAGTTAGAACTAGGATTGCATTGCAGCTGTGGCTGTGTTTGCCCTGTTGAGCTGGACTTGTGGACTGTTTGTACAAAATGAAGCTACTTCTCTCACTCCTGCTTATGAAGGGGCTACTGACGGACATGCTGTTGTCAGCAGATGTCTGAGATGTACCCCCATCCGTCATGCTTTTTTTACAGAAACTGTCACACAAGAGGGCTGTCATTGCTGTTCTCCACCAGTGTATCTGGTGGCAAATAATGGATGCTTAACCATCAGACAGCATGTATATGTGTGCAGCACTGCCTGTGAAAGGTGCACCTCCCTCTGTAAAAACATGCAGTTTTGGACTGGTGGGTCTGTTTCATAGCCCCATCTTTGTATTATAACTGTATCCCTCATGTTGTTCATGAGAAACAAAGTCCTTAGTTCTCATTTGTCGGATTCTGCCTTCTGTCATGTGCAGTACTGCATTTTAGCCTCATTTTCAGTTATGCTTTTGTAATCATAATAGTCCCACATATAGAATTCTATATGTAGTGTTTACCTTGTGGGACATAGAAATAGATATAGCATGGAGCCAGTATTAAAATGAGTTGCTTATTTTGTAACTGCTGTTAAACTAGAATGTATATATTAATGCAATGGTCTTAGAATACTGTTCCTTGGGCTTGGCATGGCCGTTTGGTACATAATGTACGACCCTCTGAAAATGTTCTGATGTGGCCTTGCAAGTGGGTGATTTGTTCATAATAAGCAACTTGGTTGTTACAGCTACTGTGCTTTGATTGCTGACCACTCTTGAGTTAGCCTTTCTCACTGGTTCTGTTGCATTGAACTTTGTGAGAATACCAAAGGGCTCTGGTAGATGACTGCAAGCTATAAGCAGTCATTGAATCCCCAAATTACTTAGCCATCCTACAGAAAGGTTTGTCCCAAGTAAATAACCGGTGTCAAAATCATGGTTTGAAACTAAATGCCAAAAAATGCTTTATTTTATATTTTAAGTCATCTACTCCAGGCAACTACTACATTGACATTATTGCCCCTAAGAGTTGACTCAGTTATTCGGAATTTGGGAACTTATGTGGACTGTCACTAACTTTAAACCATGATGTGTCTATTGTAAGAAAGTCCTTCTAGATTGCACAGTTTATAAACAAAGTGATTATGTCTAGATCTAGGGATGTCATTGTTCAGCTTTACTCAGCCCTCATTAGGCCAGTCATTGAATATAATGCTCCTTTTGGCATGTATTTGATCAGACACATGCAACAACTGGAATACATATAGAAATACCTTACTAAAAGAATGCAAGGCCTAAGCAATCTGTCCTACATTGACCAACTCAAAGCCTTGTCACCATACTCAATATCTTGCAGACTGCTAAGAGGTGACCTGTGTCTGGCATGCAAGGCATCCTTCAACCCAGTATTGATAAAGTTACTGCACATCAGCAAATCAAATGACATTAGAAACAGAATGATTTGGAGGGACAGGTATGTACCACTACTCTGGAATAGACTCCCCATCCACATAAAACAAAGTTCATCTCTGGCTATATTCAAGCGTGGGAAACAGAAAACTTACCCTAGGAGTGCCTCCTGGACAGAGGTAGCTCCTAAATGCTTTATCCCATGCATGGGTCCCCTCAAATCAGTCTATCTATGGTATGATCTCAGTTATTCTCACTAGGGGTAATATATAGTTATCAACCAAAGGGTGGTTAAGGCCAGTCTATAACCAAATGGGATAAGTTATATATAGCACAAAAAGGGAAAGTGGCTGGTCTTAAAGTGGCCAACAAGGGCAGCTAGCCAAGTACTTACCTATGAACAAGGTCAGCTAGCCAAGTACCTACCTATGAACAAGGGCAGCTAGCCAAGTGCTTACCTATGAACAAGGGCAGCTAGCCAAGTGCTTACCTATGAACAAGGGCAGCTAGCCAAGTACTTACCTATGAACAAGGGCAGCTAGCCAAGTACTTACCTGTGAACAAGGGCAGCTAGCCAAGTACCTACCTATAGACAAGGGTAGATAGTGTAGTACTTACCTGTGAACCTATAAAGGTTTCAAGGAATATATCAGCAGTGGAGTGGGCCCGTCACAAGCATTGTCGATATTTCTGTTCTGCATCTGGAATGCAGAAAAGAAACGAGGAGGTCTGGTTGGTTGGTCTGTGTCTCCATTAAAATAAACTTGCACTAAAGAATTTTATATTTAAGTTAAGGAAGACTGTTGAACAGTAAGCGAATGGACAGGAGACATGGTGAAAATGAAGGGGGGTATGTGCACAAGCAGTAAGTAAATAACAAGAAATGAATCCACATCATTAACAATATACAAACTAAGCAAAAACATGAACAGCTGTGTAGTATGTGGAGTGAAAGAATGAATAAGAAAGTTTGTGACGTGTATCAGAGGAATAGGAAATGTATTAACAGGAAATTTGTTGTGCACCTTGATATATGCAAACGTACAAAGTTAGCCCAGTGGTGGTGGGGGAGGAGGGATAGTAGCATGGAGCCCAGGTTTTAATTCCCTCAGGCTCTGTTTGCCTATGTGACACAGAGCAAGTCACCCAATCAGGCAATGTCTGGGGCAAGTAAAACTTTAGAGTAGGCTCCTCAGTGGTCTCACTAACAACATGGCTAGTAACTACCTATAAACATATGTAACATTCATATGTTGTATTCCATCTAAGGCTATGAATTTATGCATCACTTTCCTGGGACTGCAACTGTATACATCTCTCTGAGTGGAAGTGCGTGCTGCTTCTGTATGGGTCATAGTGGTCCCTTACCAGAGGATAATGTATTTTGTTCAGTTTATAATGCCTGCATATGGCATGTGGCATCTTTGCATCTTTGCATCTTTAGATTATTTAGAAATGTTGAAGCATTCCTTCCAGAAGACACATTTCTTGCATGTTTCCTAGATATGCAAGTTGTTTATTACAAAAGAGGGGTAAGAGTCTTGTTATTCTAAATGTGCAGCTGCCATCACAAAGACCTCACTCCTTCCTTGTCCAGAGCATGCCCTTCCACTTCTCTCATTTGCCCTTCTTTGTAACTCCTTTCATTTTCAAATTGATGTAAGCAAAATTCATCAGTTTATTTCATTCCCCAGATAGGAATACCACTGGTGTTTCTTGATTTGAGACAATTTCTCTCCCTGTATCAGGCAAATCTTTTTTTTTCTTTTAAACATGCTTGTCACCTTTTCCTTGAGACCCCCCCAACCCACCCCCATCTTCCTACTTGCTTCTTCCAGCTAGGCTTTAGGAACCAAAATTGTAGGACTGTAACTCTAGATCTAACTTCAAAACCCCCCTTGGTGGATGTACAGTGGCTTTATACTGTTTCTATTTCCAGTTACTCATGTATTTCACTACACTCTCCTAAGCTTGGAGGTGCATGTTCCTTCTGCTAGTTTATGCCTGACATTACATCCTGTTACATAAGAGCACACCTAAGCCTTGAACTCACCAGTTTTATGCATCTGGATCCTGGTGTGCACCTGAAAAGTTGTCAAGTTTGATGGCCAAAAACAAATCTTCTAAGAGTCTCTGTGACCGATCGAATATAAGCTGCAAATTATCTCTAGAGTGTGACATAAATCATTACGAAAAGTATCAGTGGTTCAAGCCGTTTCCCCAAAGGTGTTACATGAAAAACCTCACGGAGCAGGTCATAAAACACTGTCATAAGTGTCGCTGGTCCTTCTCTGACACTCACAGATGTCACAGGGAGAAACTTGTGGCCTTGCTCACTACAAGGAGATTGGCAGTGGTTGAAGATCCCCCATGTTTAGATTGGCAGAAGGATTCTGTGTGCAGCTTCAAGTCTTTGCCAGATCACAGTCTGAAGTTCCAGGTATTAGAGGGTGGACCCCAGTCAAGTTTTACTAAGATTCATTTTTACTGAAAATAAATCTCTTTTAAAAAAAGTGGCAATATGTTCATGCAACATTGTCTTTTCCATCCAGCTTCAACTTGTGGGTTATTGACTGCCTCTTTTCAGAGACTTCAACTTCAGAGCTGTCTCTCCTCTACCTGTAATACACTGCTTCCCCCATCTACCTCAGATCATGTTTGCTGCCTTGAAGGACTGCAGCGTGACTGAAGAGCTCCATCATACATCCGTTTTGGATGTAGGCTAGACTTATGTTTTTTGTCCACTTTTTCCGCTACCATTTTACGTATTAGGTGTAGCTGTTGTTAGGTTTAGTTGTTTAGGATTAGTTAGGTTTTTTTGTATTCAGCGTAGGTTTTTACTGTTTCTGTGGATGTTCCCTTCTATTGTTTTTTTAAAAAGAAGTTAAAGTTAGAGTTACTTGAATGGTGTATCTATTTATTGCACTGTTGTGTGTTTTTTTCTCTCCTTAGGACCTTTGGTCGATAGTTAGGAGGTTGTACTGTGTTTTGTGCTGTGTAATTTCCCTTCTTTCTTTCCTTAGCTATTTTTGCTATGGACAAGGAGAAAGAGGAGGTTAAGGGTTTTAAAAAGTGTGTGGCCTGTGGCCACAAGCTTCATTCTCAGGACATACAAGATCAGTGCATCTACTGCCTCTGTGAGTTGATGTCAGGTGCAGCATTTGTGCCAGACTTGAGGCATAATCGCTTAACCAGCACTGGGCATAGCTGGTGTTGAAGGACATGCTGCCCTCAGCAGCTACTTCTGCTTCTTCCCCCTCCCTGTCACCTATGAAGAAGCCTGACAAGGGTGATGGAGGTCAGAACAGAGAAAGGGAAAAGGATCAAAAGTCTAGAAAAAGAACAGAGGGGACCACAAGGGAGCAGCCCCTGGTTCTTCAAATCAGCCAGGTCTGATGCTTCACCAGTCTTTCGCTCTTTCAGCTGTTTTGATACCAGGGTTAGCTCCTCCCTCCAGGGGCTGATCTCCTGCTGTACTGACGTCAGGGAAATCAGTTTCCCTGGCTTTGACTACACCAAAACCTTTTTAGCCAAAGGTGGGGTTGGTTGAGGTAGGCTTGACCCCCCCCCTTTCTCCAGTTACTCTGAGGGAATTCTCACCCAAGTCTTCCTGTTCTCCACCTTGCATTCAAACTTCTTTGTTTTGGATCAGATCATCACATCCCACTGCTGTAAGAAGATATTCAAGCCCTCTTTGTTGACCTTGTCAGCTTGTTCTGCTCATCATTTGGGAGAGTGAGGTCTTCTGAATTGGTGCAAATAATGAGCTCATTCTTGCAGGCCCAGATTCAGCTAGGCCTCCTTCCTGCATCCTCGTCTCCAGGGCTGAAGGGTTCAGTTCCATCCTTCAGTTTTCCTCCCCTGGGCCCTTCTGCTCTGGGGTTTATGGATTCAGACACTTCGCCATCACCCAGGTCAGTACCGCCGACTTGGCCACTTCAGGCAGTGACTCATTGCTTTGCCTTTTGAACTCCAGCAGTATTGGAGCCAGGGATGCTCAATGGTTTCTCATCGCAGTGCACATCTTGGGGAAGGCAAACATCTTAGATAGATTAAGCAGGAGCATCCTCCTGCTTCACAAGTGGTCCCTGAATCCAGAAATAGCAGCTTCGATCTTCTAATGCTGGGGCACCCTTTGTTGCCCCATCCAATATGAATTGCAGCAGTTATATGCTTAAAGGTAAGTCATACAAAACAGTGGTGTGATGAGTTCTGCTGTATGGTACAGAAACCTGGGCAGTGAAGGCAGAGCAGATGAGGAAGCTAGAGGTGATGGAGATGAAGTGCCTGAGATGGGTGGTAGAAGTAACACTATAGGACAGATGAAGAAATAAGGACAAAAGAGCAGAAGCCAAACTAGCTCCAATTTCAGAAAAGGTCAAATAGAACAGATTATGGTGTTTCGGGCACATGTGCAGGAAAGCAGAAGACAATCTGGAGAAGAGGATTTGAGACAGACATGAAGAAGGCAAGAAGAAATGAGGGCATCCAGCAAAGAGGTGGATGGATTTTGTGAGAGAAGACCTGCGGCAGTCAAGCTTGGCTGTCAAAGAAGGTAGGTTAGTGGCATTGAATAGGGAGAGATGGCAACAAGTGACATGGCACCCCAACCCCAAGTAGAAAATGGGAAAAGGGGGTTGATGGTGATGATGATTGATGCTGTTCTGGATTTTCTTTTAATCTCTTTCAATCTGGTTTAAGTTGTTCTACTATTAAGATTTAGCTTGCTGCTATTTCTGATTTTCACATTGGCAGAGGTAACACTCCCGTTGCTGCCCTAAAGGTTTCTAAAACCTTCTTGAAGGGTACATTTTTGTTACAGCAACCAGTTTGGGATATGTTCCACCTCTGGATTTGCCTTTGATGCTACAAGCACTAGCTAGCCCTCCTTCTGAACCTTCAGCCATCTTTTCCTTGAAGTTGCTCTATTGGAAAACAATTTTCTTGGTGGCTATTGTATCAGTGAGGGGGTCTCTGAGCTGCATGCATTATCATTTGTCTGTGCTTATTTGATTTTTCATAAGGACAGGGTTACCCTCAGGACTGATCCCTCCATTTTTCCCAAGGTAGCGTCACAAGCCACTTTGAACCAGCTGATTAATTTGTTTGTGTTCTTTTCGAACATTTATTAATAAGGGTGAATATTTGCTGCATTTTCTGGATGTGCATAGAGAGTTGATATTTTATTTGGATAGAACCAAAGCATTAAGAAAAAAGAAAAGCTCTTTGTTTCCTGTTTTAAAGGCCAGGTTGTACAATTTAAGAGGAAGGCCCTCACCCACTAAACCCAAAGGCCCTTTTACCAGGCCAGTGGCAGCTTCTCCTGCCTTTTTTCTCCAGAGCTTCTATTGATGACATTTGTGCTGCTGCTATGTGGGCTGGCACTCATATGTTCATGTCCCATTACAAATTAGAGGTACGTTGAAGTTCAGGGCCTCTTTTGGTTCCACCATTCTGTGAAATATTCTCTCCTAGGGCCTCTCTGGGATGATGCATTGCTGGGCATTCCATCCCATAGGTTAAAGTTGGATGGAAAAGATAACATCAGATATGAAAGTTATGTGCTTAACATAATGATAGATCTGTGTTGTCTGTTTCCATCTGATTCAGCCATCCTTCCCTCCTGTTCTCCTTTTTTTTGGGGTTTTGTTTTCCATATGATCAGACAACCGCATCTTGGGGGGGTCCTTTTTGGGTCATGTATTATGCTTCTGGAGTTGCAGTTTCTTATATCTGTGTGAGGAGCAAACTCGATCTGCAGTTGATGGGGAGCAATGCATTATGGGAAGAGGAGGCAGAGCTCTATATCTGAAGTGTCTCAAAAAAGGTCAGCGTCAGATCCAATAGCCCACAGGTTGAACCAGTCAAAAAGAAACAACACAGATCTATCATTATGGTAAGTACATAACTTTCATTTTCTAAGTACTGAGCTTGTCTTCAACTAGTGGGCATATATTTTGCTGTGGAGGGTGATACAGGGTGACAAGGGGCCTGGATGGGACACAGCACCATCTCCTGCCTTGACGGGGTGGTGTCATCTGGGGTGGACACTGCTGATCTTCAACTTATCAACCAGTGCATGCTGCTGACCTGCAACATCTGCTCGGAAAAGTGTCTGGAATCTCTTTTTTTTTTCCCTCCCCAAAACATCTTTATTAAATTTTCACATATGACAAAGGCAATATTACAGTTATATAATTGAAAAACATACAAAATGATACAACTTTAGTTGCAAATAGTTTACATCACAGACACCATTGAAATAACTGTAGTTGCAAACATTATACGTCACTTATAATCTCTCCAGTCATTGTCAGTTAAGTGTTATATGGCTCATTGAAATCCTGTCTCTTAAATCTCGTTCTTTCTCTGCATGTATTGTTCCCATAATTCCCATTTTTCCTATGTAGTTTTCTCCTTCCTTTTTCTAAAGAAGCAAATTGCAGTTGTTTTATCACTGTTACTATATTCACTACTTCTAGTAAAGTTGGTCTAGATTTTGATTTCCATTTTCTAGTAATTGCTTTTTAGGCACCCACCATAATTATACTCAGCAAGGCTTTACTCTGTCTAGGCAATTCCGATTCTATAGCATAACTCAAAAAAAAAATCATCTCCCCAGGCAGTCCAATCTGCTCACCCAGCATCTCTGACAAAGTGGTCTGCAGGGAATCCCTAAAGTCTGCCAGCTCATTACACTCCCAAAAAATATGTTCCCAGCTACCTATTTCTTGCCTGTCACACCTCCAACATTTGCTGTCCACCTGAGGAAAAATTCTTTGGATTCTACTTGGGGTATAAAAAAATACCTATGTAAACACTTCCAGGCAAAGAGCCTAAATCTTCTAGGCTTTGTTGCATATCTGGGAGATATACCTATATCCCTCCATTTTGTGAATTGCTTATCCAATCTCTCTTCAGAATCCTTTCTAAGCTCCTGTGATTGATTCTTATAATTATCATGCAATATATTATGTGCTTTACTAATTATTCCTATTTGAACAGCAGCTTCTGTTCTAGAGTCCATTAAAAACTCTACCAGTGCTGGTCTTTCATTTAGGAGCCCCCAATGTCTTTCTCTTTGCCTATACTTTGATATCAATCTTTGATAGGGAAAGCAATCTCTGACCTGCAGTCCAAATAAATTTTTGGCCTCTTCCCATTCTATTACCTTTTCATTTCTTGTTATTTGCTCTCAATACCTTAGTTCCTTTGCCAGTTTTCTCCAATAAATTCCAGCCCCTTGTTGCCTATTATCTGTATCCTTGACCACCTTTCAGCAAAACTCTTTTCTCCATTCTTGTGCTGGTTTGTTTCTTAGAATGCTCCCTGATATTTTATGAATATAATGCTCTGTATGATTTTGGTTGTTCTTCTTAAGAGTCTGCATCCAAAACTCCAATCTCTCCTTATTTCTTGAGCTTCCTCCCTGTGTCAGCATCATTCCTTTCCACTTTGAATTATAGTTTTCTGCTTGTACTATGTATAAGAGCCATAACTGTGATGCTCTAAAATACCCACTCAAGTTAGGTAATCCTAGTCGGCCTTGTTCTATTGGTAGAATTGCCTTATCCCACTTGACCCTTGCTGTCTTCCCTTCCCAGATAGAATCCTTCAATTCTTTTTTAATTGCTATCCACAACTTCTCTTCCAGTTGATAAAAGTATGCCTGACCTGTGTATAAGACTTAAAGGACTAAAAACATTTTAATGGCTTGTATTTACTTATCCATATCCACGTAGCTAAACGTTCAGTTTCTCAATTTTTGTGTTATCTTCTGTTAAGTGTCTTCCCATATATCCTTAGCTGCCACCACAGAGTCATTTCTAATCCATACTCCTACATACTTCATTTTATCGTGTCACCATAAACATGGATATTGTTGGATCAATTTGTGTGTGGGTGCACAATTTACCGCTATTGTCTTTTGTTTTATCTTCATTAATTTTGTATTTCAAGAAGATTTGAAACCGTCTTAAAATGTTCCACAACACTGTAATGTCCCTTTCTGGTTTTGTCATGTATAGCAGCTCAGCAAGCTCCTGCCTGGTGCCCTGCAGAGTTCTAAAGCAGCAGAGAGACAAAACAGAGACTTTGGAGGGATGAAGTACCATTTTTCTGCATTTTCTTACTGCCTTTAGCTAATTCCGCCTAAAACACCGATTTTCTAGAGTTTCTGTGATTTAAAAAGCTTGTTTCAGCTACATATTGTACTTATCTTACTGCCTGCACTTTAACAAATTCATTTTTGTGTTTAAATTACCTGTTTAACTGTTGCAGGCTACACACTCAAGTGTGATAGCCATTTCTGTGCATTTAAAGTGTTTTTTTTATTGTATCTGCTTTATTTTCTGAACAAAAAATATATATATATATATACTTGTTTTCCCATCTAAGCTAGTATAGTCCAGTTTTCAGGTTAGTGCTGAATTCAGGGCTGTGTTACAAGTTTCTGTGTTTGCCCATACTTTACTTGGATAGAAGGAAGTTTCTCTGTTCACTGTGAGAGAGGGAGCTTTGAGCAGCCTATCTGTCCCTGGAGGAGTGGTTTCAGCCCAGAAATTAGTAGTTTATTGGCCATTTTGGACTAATTTCTATCTCTTTCATATCCCTGCTATAAAACCCGCATTTGCACAGTTTTGCGAGATGGGCAGCAGCGGTTAGCTAGGGTATAACTATTCCCGGTTCCACAAAGTCTACTGTTCAAATTTTCCCTTGGAACTAGACAAACTTTCAACTTAAGCACTCAAACCATTCACTTCTCATCCCGGCACTTGCTCAAAGCTCATAGCAAGCACTAATAAACATTAGTACTAGACTCCCCTATACTGTAGAGAAGGACAAGGTTCTCTATTCGACCTTACCAGTCAATCAGTAAAACAGTTCACTGTACCTATCCAGGCATGTCCAAAGGGCAGTTTCAGGTGTACTCTCCGGTCCACCTGGTGAATCTGGGCATTTTGAGACAATGTTACAATTGCCTCATGTACACAGACAACCCTCTCCTCCTTCCACCAAACACTAATACATGCGAGAGATGCAGTTATACAGCCAAACTGGAAGCTAAGCTCTCTCAACCCAAGACTGGACCAGGCAGTCAAGAAGAGAAGGGAATTACCTGCATCACACCACCAGTCTCACATTGACCTATGAGACCAGCACCGTCAAAAAACATACATAAATACATGAAAACATACCTGGCTCTAAAGAAAAATCTGTAAAAGCAACAGAGACGTCCAAAGCAGACATCCAAGCAACCTACACCCCCCCAACACAAACCATGAAACACATACTTCACAAAACCAGTGTGCCACACAATCACAGCCCTTAAGGCAAAATAACATACCCAACACACTAGTAATAGGTGACTCTATAGTCAGGCACACTGACATCCCACTCACTAGGCTGAACAAGGAGAAGGTTACTGTTAGCTGCCTGTCGGGTGCCAGGATCCGCCACATAACACAAGCACTCAGGTCACTCCAGAACAAGTACAAATATGACTCTGTCATTGTCCATGTTGGTGTAAATGACCTGAGCCGTACCTCCCTGGACTACATGAAAAGAGACATGGAGGAGATGTCTGATCACATAGCCCAGGCCGGTATGAACCTGACCCTGAGTAGCATCCTGCCCTCACCAAGAATGATACCATGTTATAGAGAAAAAAATATTAATTTTAACAATTGGCTAAGCTTCTGGTGTCATTCAGAGGGGATCCAGTGTCTGTCAGCCTGGGATTACATGCTCGAAAAGCCACGCTGCTTCGCTAGACACTGCTTGCACCTGTCACCCGTAGGCTTTCGAATACAGGCAAAGGCTCTTGACACCCCCATAGTGCCTTTTTTAGGTAAGGCTCAAAAGACAAAACCACCACCGTAAATAGCACAAGTAACAAAAAAACCTGAGGGTAATGCTACTCAATGCCAGAAGTCTAAACCTCAAAATGCACACACTCAAGACACTCCTCAGTATGGAGAAAATCGATATATGTGCAGTAACAGAAACCTGGTTTAAGGCTCCAGAGAGCACCACAGCACTACCAGGCTACAACTCATACCATAAATTTCGGACACAAAACCCAGACCGAAATACAAAAGGCGGGGGAGTATCCATATTCATCAAGGATACCCACACCTCCAGGTTAGTGGCACAGCACGATGCTTCAGAGATCATCCACGTGCAACTAACAACGGGCAAAACTGCTATTCAGATTATAGCTTGCTACAGATTACCCACCATGTCCCAGAATCCCCACTCCGCATTCCTGGAAACACTGGGAAACATAAAGGTCGTACCAAACACCCTGATATTGGGTGATTTCAATTACTCAAACATTAACTGGGAGAACTACTCGTACAAACTCCCTTGCCCAACACTTCCTAGAATTTATAAACTCAAATGCCCTGGATCAATTGGTCAACACCCCCACCAGAGGCGACAACATATTGGACCTGGTCATCACCAACATGGGCGACCGGTGTTCCACACCAGAGGTCAACCCCTCGCTGGTTAGAGCTGACCATAAACTAATCACTCTGGATATCCACATTCTGCCACCACCCCCGGTCAAAGAAACCACTGTGAAAAACTTTACAAAAGCAAACTTCACGTTACCTAAGACCGAGGTGGGAAGTTTCAAAACCCCATGCTAAAGGATAACGCTGTCCAAGCTGCAAAATCCCTTACTAATGCACTCTACAGGCACCTACAGAAATGCATGGATTGTGCTGTCCCAAACAAAACCAAGACTCACTCCTCCAAGAAAAGGAAACCAGCCTGGTGGACCCCTGCCATAAACAAGCTATACAATAGAAGGAGGAAACTAGTACAGAAAAGAGTAAAATCCCAAGAAGGGAAGACATCCCTGATCAGTATCAGCAAGAAACTACTTTCTGTCATAAAATCATCCAAGGCTAGCTTTGAAAGAAAAATTGCCATGGACTCCAAAGATCACCACAAGGCATTCTTTAGCTATGTCAAGAATCTAAGTGGCAATTCTCAGATCTGCTCAGAGTTAGTGCAGAATGGCAGAAAATACACCGAACCGACTGATATAGCCAACATCCTGGCAGATAGCTTCAGTGCAAACTTCACCCCCCTCACCCCCAAAAGGGCCCATAACTGTACCAGAAGAATGTAGTGCCCCTGAAATCACAGACACTTAGGTTAAACCAGCCCTCTCCAAAGCCAAAAAGACAGCATCAGTGGGGCCAGACGGTGTCCCAGGCTGCATCCTACATGAGCTCAGAGATGAACTAACCCCTCACCTAAACACACTGTTTAAACTCAGCCGCTCCACAGGCTATGTGCCCACAGGGTGGCGCACAGCAGCAGTTATTCCGCTGTACAAAGGTGGAGCCACAACAGACCCTGGGAACTATCGCCCTATAAACCTGACTAGCTTGGTCTGCAAACCTATGGAGCGCATCATCATGGATCTCATTAGCAGAGACATTGGAAACCTCCAAACATGGACCCTACCCAGTTCGGCTTTGTTAAGGGCAGATTATGCCTTCTAAACCTGGTGGACTTCTTTGAGACAGTTACCAAGGCTATAGACGAGGTAAAGGTGGTCCACACAGCCTACCTAGACCCCGCAAAGGCCTTCGACACCATTTCACACTCAGGTATTATAGACAAGCTCACCAACCTGAACATAAACCACTACATCATGAGATAGGTTGCCAACTGGCTCATGGACAGAACCACATGGTAAGAGTTGCAGGAGCTAGGTCTGACTCTAAACCGGTTACAAGTGGCATTCTCCAGGGCTCAGTCCTAGGACCCCTCCTGTTTGGCATATACTTCTCAGAGGTACAGGCAAGCACAGGAGGACTATGGTTGACCAAGTTTGCAGACAACTACAAACTAGGGGCTATAACTGACTCTCCAGCTGACACAGACATCCTCCAAAAGGGTCTCACTGAGACATATACCTGGTGTCAAAACCATGGCCTCAAGCTAAATGCCAAAAAGTGCATAGTCATCCCCTTTGGAAAAAACAAAGTACCCACAAACTACCACATAGGTGGTAGCCCCTTAAATATTGAAGATGTAGTAAGGGATCTGGGGACCCAAGTAGATAGTAACATCTCCTTTGATAATCACTTTGCCAAAGTGGTTAGAAAATCCTTCTATGTGGCCCACCTAATCACAAAATGGTTTGCATCCAGATCGAAAGAGGTCATTGGGCCCCTCTATGCATCACTCATCAGACCCATCATAGAGTACAATGCCCCATTTGGGATGTACCTTACAAGACACCTGCAACAACTGGAAAGACCACAGAAGTACCTCACCAAGAGAATCACTGGCCTCAAGCAGATGCCCTATGCAGCTTGACTGAAGAAGCTCCAGCTGTACTCAGTTGCATACCGCCTACTCAGAGGTGATCTCTGCCTGACATACAAGGCCATGTCCAACCCAGAATTGATGGACATGCTCCACCTAAAGAAAACCATATCCCCTTGAGCCACATGCTGCAGGGATATAAACCTCACCACAACAATAAATAGGACATGCTGGAGGGATAGATTCCTGTCCCAGAGACTTCCCATGCTCTGGAACAAGATTCCAGTCTACATTAGGCAGATCTCCTCGCTAACCCTCTTAAAGAGAAACCTTGATGAGTGGATGGGAAACAGAAAGTTTACCCCAGGGATCACTTCAATGGCTCTGTTGGACAGAGACACAGAGAACTAATCTAAGGAGGCGGCGAAAGCCAACACATTCTGGCTAGGCTTATAAATGCCTTCGGGCAGATAGCCTAGTACCTACCTATGAACCTATAAAATAATATCATCTGCAAATAGAGCCAGCTTTTCCTGACTACCATACCAGTTATATCCTTGAACTTTTTAGTCCCTTATTTTCTTTGCCAATGGTTATAAATATAATGCAAACAACAAGGGGAAAGCGGACAACCCTGCCTGGTTCCTCTACTCAAGGAGAAATTATTGGAGAGGACCCCACCCTCTTTAATTCATGCTTCCGATCTCTCATATATTCTTCTAATCAACCTTATAATTGTATCAGGGAAAGCAAATGCTTCCATTGCTCTGCTCATGAAGTCACAGTCTACTCTGTCAAATGTTTTCTCTGCATCAAGACCCCCTAATTAAAGTGGTACTTTCTTACAATCTGCTTCTCTCTGGATCAACAGTCTTCTGTTAATATTGCCAAATGCTTGCCTCCCCTCCACAAAATTGCACTGATCCATATATCAATTTTGGTACCACTTTTGCCATTCTTTTAGCCATTATAGACATGTACACTTTCCAGTCATGGTTCAGTATTGAAATGGGCCTGTATGAAGGTAGACCGATGGGTGTTTACCCTTTTTTGGTATTACCATTGCCACCACCTTCTTCTTGGATGCTGGTACTTCTCCTCCTCTTAAATTACTGTTAAACAAAACCTTCCAGTTCTTTATCCCTTTTTCCCCTCCTAACTTCCACAGGAATGTTATCTATTCCCGGGGACTTTCCTGTAGATTGGTTATACATAGCCATTTTCATCTCATCCCTTCCTATCCTGGCACATTTAATTCTTCCATAAACATTTCCATTTTGTACCTTTTCTTGATTTCCATATTTCTCTGCTTTATACAAATTTTCATAAAATGTATGAAATATTTTTGATACTTCTACAGGGTCTCTTGTTATCTTCCTTTGTTATAGGCTCCCTAAGCTTGGTGACTGCCCTTTCCACTTTCTGTTGCCTGAGTTGTTGTGCTAAAAGTTTTTGTGCTCTAGAATTATCATCAAAAAACAGTTGCTTAACAGCAATCTTTCTAAACTCATGCATATTATCGAGATAATCCCTTACTTTCCATTTAGCATTCTGCAGTTGCGCCTTTTGTTGTTCTGAGATTCCCCCTATTTTGCAATACTTTAACATTTGTCAATCCCTCTAAATAATTCTTGTTAGTGTTTAACCATATCTCCCTTTCTTTTATTTCCAGTCTAGTTTTAAACTCCACTTTAATTTTATCCCTCTCCTGTGCACTGGCTGGGGCCTAGACTTTGTTTGATTTCTTTTTCGAACAGTTGTTATGGATATGAGAACACACCATTATGAAACATGGCCTGTTGTTAGCACCAGATCAGGTGCAGACATCTCAGGCCCCTGCACCACCTTGAGTAGGTGCATCCTGAGCACTGGATTCCTGCTGGCCAACCTGGAGCATGTAGTCGTCACCCATTTGTCTCCAAGCAAGCCCTGCACAAGCTTATCCTTAAAGCTGTTGGGTGGGGTGGAGGGGGCAATTTCTTTCTGCAGATAATGTTAGGAGTTTGAAGACCACCAGGCCATTATCTGAGAGGGGTGAATAAGGAGAGTGACACCACCACACGCACACACGTATGTGTGTTTTAGAGAAACCTTGAAACTAATGAAGTCATCTGTGGATTGGCCTGTGGAAAATGCCTTAGTTATTATTTAAAGAAGAATGAAAAGGAACCTTGAATTTCCCCCACCATCACTGCCATGGCCATGGACCTGATAGTCAAGGTTGGCATTCTTGCAGATTGGAAGCCCCCAGACTCCAAAACCACATCAGAGCCAAGCCTTCTTTCTGTCCCTCCCCATTTCCACATAGATTCATAGAATCATAGGTTCATAGATTAGAACGAGGCTAACTGCCCTTGAGAGCCATTTCAAGCCTAGCCAGTTACCCATGTGAGAATCAAACCCTGCACCTTGTGTCTGTAAGGTAAACAACTTAACCATTATGCCATCCTCCCACATCCTTTAATGATAGAAGGTTGTGAAGCAGTGAGAAGCCATCACCCAGGCCAAATCGGTCCTGTAGATAAAACAGAGCTATAGGTTTCATTTCCAGAAGAAACCAAGATTTTGTTGCAGTTTTCCTATTCCCACAGAGCAACACTATATGCCTCCACAGATTGAAAGTTTGTTCTCCCAGGGAGCCTTAGAGAAGATTTCAGAAAAAAGAGGAGGGGACTGGATTCTACTCCAAACTATTTAGCTTCCTATGAAATGAAAGAATGTTGAGGCTCATTTTGGATTTCTCTAGAGGTAGCAAAATTCAGAATGCTGTCTTTGTATTGCCGTCTACCATTATGCTTTCATTGGACCTACAAGTTGAACTTGGATCTGAAGGTTGCCCATCTTAGCACTCCAATAGCCAAGGCAGGCAGTTCCTCAAATTCGAATCAGAATGTATCCATTACCAGATTGCCTTATTGCCTTTTGGCTTGTCTGATGTAGCCAAGGTGCTAGTAATTGCACTTTGCAAGACAAAGACTGATTGAATCTATTCTTATGCTTTCTGTCAACAACTGCCTTCTCCAGGCTGCATCCCTAAAGGAGATCTGAGAGACTCTGCAAACCAAATTTGTCTGTTTTCTGTCTGTAGGACTATCTGTAAATCTGCCAAAGTCCTGCCTTTTCCCTACATAGAGAAAGGAGGACTGGGTTCCACTCCAGACTGTTTCTAGTCCCATGAAGACAGAATGTAGAGGCTTATTTTTGGATTTCTCCAGAATGGATAAGTTAAGCAAACAGTTCCTCAGATTTGAAACAGGGTGTGTCCATTATCAGTTCACTTCCTTGCCCTTTGGCTTGTCTGCTGCATCCAGGGTACCTGGCTGTAGTAATTTCATTTTGCAGGACAAAGGATATACAGATGTATCCTTATGTAGACAGCTGCCTTTTCCGGGCTGCTTCCCTTGGGGGGGATTCATAAGGCTGTATAAAACACCGACAGGTATTATCTGCCAAAGTCCCACCTGTTCCCCATAAGGAGAGTTTTATTATTGGGGGCACTGTGGGGTGCAGTGGAGCAGAAAGTATTCCTCCAGGGGACAAGATCCTTTTTCTGTCAGAGTTTCAATTGAACTAGATCCCTGCCAGGCAGTTCCTGGGACTCCTGAGGTAAATGGCCTCTTGTATATCGATGGTCCCCTGGAAAGGGTTCATATGAGGAACTTGCAGGACAAAAGGTGGTGCCAGTATGTCCAGTCATTGCAGTGACCCAATCCAGTATTAACCTGCATAAAAAACTCATGCTGTATAAAACAAGTTTCCCTAAACCTTGCAATCCCCTTCAGGGTGAACCCAGGTACTCAGATCTTCATAACTGACTTCTCAGCGTTGGCTGGAGAGCCCATGTGAGGGATCTGAGAGTGCAGAGAACTTCGAACAGGGTATTCAGAAAAAAATGTATGCTTTGCCAACAAAATGTTGTAAAACAGTCACTTAACCTTGGAAGGTCGAAAGGCACTCTTTCAAGGTGCCATAACATCGATTTTCAAATGTTGAAATCACAAGAGCGAATGCTCACTAGTATTCACTCTTGTGGATTTGTCATTTTGAAAGGAGATCGCACTATAGTGGGGATTGAGAAATTTACCCTTTCCCTCACTGTAGTGCGATGTCGGAGTTTGTATATATATATATATATATATATATATATATATATATACATATATATATATATATATATACACACACACACACACACACACACACATATATATATATATATATCATCAGCAGGAGGTGTGGGGGGAACAGGGGGCTTCCCCCCTGCAAAACCTTCATTGGACATAACTGGAACTCCAGGTAGTTTGGGTGAAGTTGACATTCCTGAGTGTGTTGATTTTCCTAAATTACTATTTTCGGTTATGTGACCATTCAGCATTTGGATTTTACAACATTCTGAGTCAGGTAAGTGATGACTTGCATAAGTGTGTTGCAATATTTTAATAGTGATATATATCGGCATAAAAGATCATGATAGTAGTATTGGTCATCAAAGCCTTCAGACCTATCTGACAGTGGACATTGTAGTTCCACACACTGTGGTATTAACAAGCAGTGGGGGACACACACTTGCCTACTATGCGAGGTAGCAGTGCAGGCATGGGAACTAGCCCAGGAGGCAGGTTTGACCCTCAGGACTCCTTTCATCCAAGCAAATGTATTGGCTGGCTATCTGAGCAGAATACATTCAGATCCCAATGACATACTCTGCAAGTGGGATGTGGACCTTTTTACTTCTCCAAAAAACAGACAACTGAGAAAATATTGCACCAGGATATACCACAACAAGCTTGGACAGCAGATATCTTTCCCATATCCTGGCTTAATCCACAGGGTATTACAGCGGATAAGGGAGGACAGGACAAAATGATGCTGGATAGTACTGTTTTAACCTAGGAAACATTGTTTTTCTGTCCTCCTGAGACTGGTAGGGAAATAACTTGTGCTCTTGCCTTATCTTGTGGGCTTCTTGACTCAGAACAAGGGGTGTGTGACAGTCTGCAGGGCCTTAAGCTGACAGTGTGGGTAATCTAGCACTCAGGTCTTCCAGGCACATGCTCTCTTTAGACATGATGGAGATTTGCAGGGTGGCCAGGAAACAAAACACAAGGTGCTCCTAAATAATAAAGTGCTAAAGGTTCTCTCTTTGGCACCATAGTAGAGAACATGAACCAAATTCAACACAGGTGTCTCTGGTTCTTATTTACCTTTCAGATCTGTACAAAGCATGCTTTTTTATGCCTGTCCAAAAGGAACAAGCCTTTGCCATTTTTGCTTGTCTGCCACTGGACCCCCTCTGCTCTCATTTATCAGTGAAACAGTTCTGTAAGGAGATACTACATTTATACCACCCAAAAAGGAGACCTTTCCACTATGGGACCTAAAGTTTGTGCTAGAGAAACACACTTCATTTGCACTAGATGCTTCCACCCCCATAAAGTGTTTGTCCTGAAAGACTGCCTTGCTGGTATCCATCACCATCATTAGGCAGCTTTGTGAACTCTACACCCTCATGTACAAAGAGCCTTTCCTGGTATTCATAAGGACAGGATTGACGTTACCTGCCTTTTATGCATAAAGTGGTTACAGAGTTGTCCTTGAACCCAGCTGTTCACCTCGGTGAAATGTTTCCATCTCAGATTAAGGGAAAAACGGTTTTGCATTCCCAAGATCTTCAAAAACAATTAAGATTTTACTTGGAATGAAGAAAGCATTACATGAAATCTGACCTGCCTTTTCTTGCCTTTGCCTGGTAGGGAAAACCAGTGAAGAAACGAACCATTTCAAAACTAATAATTTATTGCTTTACTTTCTGCTACACTCATGATGGGTGGCACAGTGGTGCAGCGGTTAACATTGTCACCTCACACCAAGAGGTTCTCCGGTTTGATTCTCAGCTGGGGTGTGTTCTGTGCAGAGTCTGCATGTTTTCCCACCATTCTTGTAGGTTTCCTCCAGGTGTTCCTATTTCCTCCCACATTCCAAAGACATGCATCTGGAATGTTTCTCCCCGTGCTTTTGCTGAAATTGGGTTCTGTCCCAGTTGAACTTTCCCTTTAAACAAATGTTAAATAAATAAATAAAGTAAGTGATGATATGCTATCCCAGGTCTAGTGAGTGGTCAGTCTGCCAGGGCCACAGCCTTCCCAAGAGGGTTTATTACCCAGGCCATATTGGAAGCAGATACCTGAGCCTCACTGCACATACCTTTGCCAAGTATCACAACTTAGCTAGTATTTCTAGGGCCAAGGCAGATTTTGTCATGGCCATACTACATAGCCTTGTGTGCCCCCTGCTTCTCCAACAGGCCAGGCAACCTCTGCCAGTTCTGAGAGTCATCTCCAAAGTAAATACTCCCACAGTGGATTGTGAAAAATCATAATATGTTCAGTATTTTCAGTGCTGTAGTACCAGTATCCTGTTTCCTCCCCCTTTATCACCAGGATACCTATGGGAGGGTGTGGACACGTAGTCTAGGCTTTTGTACCTTCCCTATTTGTCGCCCGATGGAATTTCCTCCTTCTCAGGGCTTAGCAACAGCCTGGAGAGGCAGTTTTATGGGCCCTTTGCTGAAAATCTCCTACCTGTGACTGGTCATCCCTGAGTTGGTTGTGCTCATTCCTGGAAACAGATATGCACCTGCCAGGACAGGATAACACCACTGAGGATGTTGGTGTGGGATAAAGTCCATCGGGCCTGGAGGGGGGAAGATTTGAAGAGCTCTGGAATTTGGGCCAGGCATCGGTGCAGGAAGGAATCTTAGTAGTCAGTATTGCAGTGCAGCTATACTCAGTGTACAGTAGTGGTAAGTTTCTAACACCGCTGTACTTTCCTTGGGCAAGGTTAGAGGCTAAGTTGTCTGTACAAATGATAGCTCCTGACCATCACTTTGCTTCAGGAGACCCTTTCCACCCTCCCTAGCCATTAAGTTAAGGAAGCAGCAGGATTTGACTTTTGAGTGGTTAGGTCCACCAGTAAAGCCCTGCATCTGGGGTCATCTGCTAAAAGAGCATTTGGGGTTTTCATTGAGTTGAGAGTGTAATAGTGCCTGAGGGTCCATGATGACAGGGGACTGTGGTGTATAGTAGAAGAAGCCAAAAAGTTGTGAATGTGTGGTGGGTGAACTGTCTGTAGGAAGTACAAAGAGTAAAAATGAAGGCGAAAGGGAGAAGGGAGAGGACTGATGAAGGGGAAAAGACAAGACAGTCATACTGAATGCTGACTTTGTATTTGCAAGAAAAAGCAGGGAGTCCCTGATGAGTTAGTGCCGTATACTGATGACTCTTTCTAGTAAAGTATGGCAGTATGTTCAAAACTCATGATGGTAAATGACCAAAGAGAGAGAGAAAGAAAGAGAGAAAAAAGCAATGTCTAGTGTTTAGGGGACTGTGAACTTCCGGCACTGGAATGACACTTCCAGTTACAGGATAAATAGGAAAACAGACATGGAAGAACTGGAGTCAAGTAATTGATGAGTACTTGTTAGGAACATAAGCCTCCTTGACACAGACTACACCACAGCAGAAGGGACCACAGGAATAGTTGTGAGAGAACCAGTGGCCAACAGTGGCATGGCTACAGTGTGGTTCATTTTCCCAGAAGTTTTACTGGGAAATGCAACGTCAGAGGTCAGGGAAGACATCTCTAAAGACTAGCTATCAAGGGAGCACAATGGGAGATTGCCCCTTGCTTATTTACTTGCTACATTTCGGTAACTGGTTAGGCCTATCTGCAGAGGGCACCTTTCTCCTGTAGAAACCTGTAAATGAGAACTAAGAACTGTAACACAATTCTGTTTAATGCAGTCTAAATACAAGTAGCTACACGATTCTTACCTGTCAGTACAGCCATTTGTACAAATTAAAGTTAAGGTTTCTTTGTTAGTGTTGGTTGCAGAAGATAGAAAGATACAGCCCAGACAAATCCAGATCGAGTTCCAGCCCTGGAGCTTTCTAGAACTGAAACCAGAGGATGAGACTGAGTGGCTGATTCCTTCTTGCCCATCGGGGGGGGATCCTCTACAATACTTACTACTTTTGCTGGGTACATTCATGACAAGCCTTATAATGGATGAGGGGTGTGTGAATAGTGCAGCCCCAGTTACCTTCATGGGGCTGCACACACAGTTCTCCTAGGTCACCCCTGAAAAGCGGTGACTAAGTCCAGTGGGCATAGCTGGTCAACAAATAGGTAAAAAAGGTATAGCATGCCCTCATTCAGCCACCAGGGCAGACTTAGGATCCATAGTAAAAACCTACACCACGCCGTGTTTAGGTAATGACTTGGCTTGGAGGAGCAGCACTACTGAGTAACTACTCCATGGTGACCTGGAGGCCTGAAAGGTAAAGGGTAGGAAAACAGAACTCATTGGCTGCCTGGATAATAGCCCCTTCCAGTTAGCAATCCTGCTGCTCCCATCAGCAGTTTGGGAGTGGCCACTGTAACAGGGTTGGTGGGTCAGGTGGACTGGACACGTATGGGAGGAGGAAGGGCTGATGCACATAGAAAAAAAAAGATTTCTGTCGTACGGTGGAAGCAAGGGTTGTATAACTGACATATTTGTATGGTGCACTTAATAGCTCACATCGGTGCAAATGTAATTACAGTCATTTAATACTCGCAGTGAAGTGGTAGTCTGTTGTAAATCACCAAGTGCATTTATGCGAATTTGAAAATGTAACAAGGCACCTATAAACTGGGTATATTTATTTAAGTAATCTTGTAGATAACACCAAATAAAATATTATTATGTTCATTTGACCTTACAGGCTAGAAGGTACACCTGAGCTTTGAATGTTAGCTGGGGCAGTAGTTTTTGCAGTAGGGTAAGTGAAAGAAGGGTATGCATAGGGAAGGAGGAGGAGTAGTACTAAGAAGGAAGAGTATTACAGTGGAGAGGGGGACATTGTAAGTAGAATGTATGCAGTGGAAGCAAAGACCATGAAAGGGGAGAAACCTTTTACATTATGTTACTGAAAATAGAAAAGTACTCTGCAGATTACGTTTGGCATATGCTAACGATTTACAAGCTGTATAGTTATGAATGTACATATGGACAGTGTTTTACGGATGAGTTGCTGCGCAGTATATATTAACAGGCAGCAGCATTTTTCCCAAGCTGGTAGACCAGATTTTGTTTGTCTTTCTAATCTGTATTCAGAATCACCAAAGGATGAATTGGCACACTGTAATAAACCAGAAGGTGGAGGTCAACTTGACCACCTGTTAATGAGTAAAGCAGATGTGGACAGTTTGTAGATAATGCATAGGAGAGGGAGGTGTGTATTCGCGAAGGAATGCCCTAGAGGAATGTCTCTATGCACATGCTATCACATGATCTCATATTTAGGTCAAGAATGTAATTGATAACGGCACACTCTTCTGGTATCATAGTACTGTAAGACATGGGTACTGTTAGAGCAGTGTAACATTGCATACTCTTCTAGTATCGTAATACTGTATTACATGGGTACTGATAGAGCAGTGTAACATTGCATACTCTTCTAGTATCGTAATACTGTATTACATGGGTACTGATAGAGCAGTGTAACATTGCATACTCTTCTGGTATCGTAGTACTGTAAGACATGGGTACTGTTAGAGCAGAGTAACATTGCATACTCTTCTGGTATCGTAGTACTGTAAGACATGGGTACTGTTAGAGCAGTGTAACATTGCATACTCTTCTGGTATCATAGTACTGTAAGACATGGGTACTGTTAGAGCAGTGTAACATTGCATACTCTTCTAGTATCGTAATACTGTATTACATGGGTACTGATAGAGCAGTGTAACATTGCATACTCTTCTGGTATCGCAGTACTGTAAGACATGGGTACTATTAGAGCAGTGTAACATTGCATACTCTTCTGGTATCATAGTACTGTAAGACATGGGTACTGTTAGAGCAGTGTAACATTGCATACTCTTCTAGTATCGTAATACTGTATTACATGGGTACTGATAGAGCAGTGTAACATTGCATACTCTTCTGGTATCGCAGTACTGTAAGACATTGGTACTATTAGAGCAGTGTAACATTGCATACTCTTCTGGTATCATAGTACTGTAAGACATGGGTACTGTTAGAGCAGTGTAACATTGCATACTCTTCTAGTATCGTAATACTGTATTACATGGGTACTGATAGAGCAGTGTAACATTGCATACTCTTCTGGTATCGCAGTACTGTAAGACATGGGTACTGTTAGAGCAGTGTAACATTGCATACTCTTCTAGTATCGTAATACTGTATTACATGGGTACTGATAGAGCAGTGTAACATTGCATACTCTTCTGGTATCGCAGTACTGTAAGACATGGGTACTATTAGAGCAGTGTAACATTGCATACTCTTCTGGTATCATAGTACTGTAAGACATGGGTACTGTTAGAGCAGTGTAACATTGCATACTCTTCTGGTATCATAGTACTGTAAGACATGGGTACTGTTAGAGCAGTGTAACATTGCATACTCTTCTGGTATCGCAGTACTGTAAGACATGGGTACTGTTAGAGCAGTGTAACATTGCATACTCTTCTCTCTTCTAGTATCGTAATACTGTATTACATGGGTACTGATAGAGCAGTGTAACATTGCATACTCTTCTGGTATCGCAGTACTGTAAGACATGGGTACTATTAGAGCAGTGTAACATTGCATACTCTTCTGGTATCATAGTACTGTAAGACATGGGTACTGTTAGAGCAGAGTAACATTGCATACTCTTCTAGTATCGTAGTACTGTATTACATGGGTATTGTTAGAGCAGTGTAACATTGCATATTCTTCTGGTATCCTAGTACTGTAAGACATGGGTACTGTTAGAGCAGTGTAACATTGCATACTCTTCTGGTATCGTAGTACTGTAAGACATGGGTACTGTTAGAGCAGTGTAACATTGCATACTCTTCTGGTATCGTAGTACTGTAAGACATGGGTACTTTTAGAGCAGTGTAACATTGCATACTCTTCTGGTATCATAGTACTGTATGACATGGGTACTGTTAGAGCAGTGTAACATTGCATACTCTTCTGGTATCATAGTACTGTAAGACATGGGTACTGTTAGAGCAGTGTAACATTGCATACTCTTCTAGTATCATAAGTACTGTTTCCATTTAAGACATGGATAGTTCAGACGGAATTACCAACAAGCTACAGTGATTGACTGGTAAGTTTTGTTAATAAAATATGTCTCTACCCTGACTGTGTGTGGATACGTAGCCTCACGTTTATCTGTTGTAGTCTGGAAAATGGCCTGGCAAATCTTGTTTTATACACCCTTTGGGGATTAGCGGGTAAGTCTGATAATTATGATTCCTGGATTACTTGTGAACTAGGGATTGTTTGTCATCTACAGTTACTTTTCCTAAGGCAGTGTAGTCAGGTGGGGTAAGATACATAAAATATACATGACACTTGTAGACTAGTGCATAGTAGGGGCTATGGAGAGAAGGCATCTTTGTTTACTCACAAAAAAGAGAATTTCCACAAAAAGTCTACATTCATGTTTCTGTTTAGAATTAAATTACTTCTGACTGTCTCCTAATTCATTAAAACATTTTGAAGTTAGCTCATTAAACATTTTGTGTTTCTGGTAGGAAGTAAAATGTCAGTGTGATCCATGTATTTACTAGCTGAGCTTAGAGAAGCTACTCTGAGACCACAGTTTGTCTGAAGAGCAGAGGCTGCAACTGAGGTTGATAGGAGATACCACCTGAGATGGCCACTTCCTGCTTTGTAGTGGTCCCCATGGAGACAGCTCCCTTGCCATGTATGCACTAATATGGATGTAGTCAACATTGTCAGAAGTCTTAATCTAGGAAGAGCTCTTCTTTGTGTCAGCATTAGCCGAGCTACTCAGATTCGTGTTAGAAATTTCTAATCACACTGCCCCTCCAGGACAGAAGCTGTGTTGGGATTCAGAACACGTGGGCAAAGTAGATTAGAGGCAATAGACATGAACTTTTTTTCGTTAATGACTTTACAGAAGAGCTGCAGAGAGACCAGTTAGTGTAAAGTGTTAAGTGTTGACACTATGGCCTTCATTATAAAGAGGCACTGTCACTTTTCCTTCCATAGTTTAGAAATGCAATTTACCTGCTCTTATAGGAAAGTAGCATATTCCATTAGGAGGTATGCAGGCATTGAGGGAGAATGTCACCAAAAGTTGGAGGTGCCTCTGTTTTTGGCTTTTGAGTAAAGAATGGATGAAATTGATTCATCATGGAAGAAAATCTGGGGAAAGAGTGAAAAGTGGGAATTAAGTGCAATATCAGAATAAACATGAATTTTGGAGTAAGATGCAAACCTTCCTGACTGAAGATGAGGTAACACTAGTAACTGAAACAGAAAGGCTCATAGGAAAATGGAAAGTGCTTGTATATGGCGATTGTGATGCATTTCAAACACATGTAATTGAAAGAAAGGCTCAAAGGAAAATGGAAAGCGCCTGTATATGGCGATTGTGATGCATTTCAAACACATGTAATTGAAACAGAAAGGCTCATAGGAAAATGGAAAGCGCTTATATATGGGGATTGTGTTATATTTCAAAACGACCATAGTTTTGATTCCTAGAATAACAAAATAATAAGTGGATCAAGCTCTAAAGGGTAAAAGGATAAAACTGTACTCTGTCACAGGCATACCGTGTTCGCATTGTAGCTCAGGCACCTGTAGGAGCTGATGGAGGAATATATGAGTGAGCAGCAGTTGCCAGCTCGCCATGTCAGTGAAACCTTTTGGGAGTATGCCCTATGGAGCATGAGCCTAGCAAATTCACTCTGCTATATGCAGTCACACAGAAAGCCAAGGGGAACTTGGAGATCAGCGCATAGTGCAGCTCATAAGAGCTCCTGCAGGGGAAGGTACACCACCCTGCAGGACCAGTAAGCTGGCCCATTTCCTACCACCTACATTTTGCCACGGAGCAGACAGTCTGATCAGGATTCCCAGGCAAGCATGAGTAGGCCATAGGTCACTCTTGCAAAAAATATATATGATAGCAGGATAAAGGTTGGTAAGACAAAATAAGAATAAAATAAATTAAGAAATATCAAACCAACAGGCTAAAATCCAGGAACCACTCTTTTGGATACATCTATTAAAGTTCCTGGATTTTAGCACCACTCGTTTGGATACAGCTATTAAAGTTCCTGGATTTGAGCCTTTTGGTTTGGTATTTCTTCATGTATTTCATAGGTCACTCTTGCTTGTCCCATGGAATGCCCAGTTCTCTCTGCCTTGGAATAAGCAGGCCATTTGGGTGCATCAGGCTTGGTCCTGCAGGAGGATTAAAAAGAAATAAAATAAGTGCAGATTGTATGAGTATATAATAAGTATAATGCCTCTGACCAACAGAATATAGATGGTAGCAGCTAGCAAGAACTGCGTGTAGAACAGGCTGTAGATTTGCTGTTGGATTAGTACTAAAGCCATTTACTTTGTATATTTCTTTCAGATGTCACGTTGGGATTCAAATGTAAGATTAACTTATTCCTTGACAAAGTCAAGACTGGGGAGATAACATATGAGGTAAAAGTCTCCACCTACATTCAGTGCGGCTTCCAGGGAAGGCAGATTCCGATGACCAGAATATAATGCAGGCATACAGTGGTGTTCACTTCAGTGGGAGTAATCCAGGGAAAAGACACAGTCTTGAAGTGCTGGCCATAAGATACAGAAGGAAAAGGATCTGGGTGTGAAAGGCAGAGTTACAGACATAATTACAGAGATACCAAGGCTGCTTATGAGGAAAGACTTTGAAAACTTGGCTTGTATATATTGAAAAGTGGAGAATGATGGGCTACTGTGCACTGTCATGGAGCAGGAGAGAGGACTGGGGTTCAGGACGAATGGGGGAGCACATGGGTGGCCGCCGTAAGAAAATGATTCAGGATAAGCATAAGACATTTCTGTTTCACAGAAGGGAGGTGAGGATCATGTGATTCACTGTTAGAGGTGTTGGTAAAGTCCAGGTCACTGTGTTAGTCCAGGGACACAAGGGAAGAGTGAGTAAGGGATAAGGTAGGGAGCAGCTGTTTAGTAGGCATGCTTCTTTGGTCACAGCATTCAAGTGTGTGTGTGTGTGTGTGTGTGTGTGTGTGTGTGTGTGTGTGTGTGTGTAGATAGGTATAGAGATAGAACAATACGATTTTAAAGATGGTTTATGTTTGATATAAAAATAGGACTTTTACAAGTGGAGTAAGTAGTATGTAGAGCCAGATCATGGCCAAATGGAACCCTAGACAGTAAAGGTGAAAGTATTACAAAGTAAGGGGAATCTTATAGAACAAGAAGTGCAGTTGCAGAGAGCTAAAGAGAAAATAATGGAGTTCCTGGGTAATATGCATGAGTTTAGCAAGATTGCTGTTAAGCAACTGTTTTTGATGATAACTTCAGAGCACAAAAACTCTGGCAACAGCAAGAAGAAAAGGTTGTTGCCAGACATAGAGAGCCCTTAAGAAGAAAAATTGCCAGAGATCCTGTAGAGGTATTAGAGAAATTTTGGAAATGTTACGAAAATTTGTAAAAGCAGAGGAGTAGGGGAAAATCAAGAAAAAGAACAAATGGAAATATTTATGGAATATTTAAATATGTGATGGTTAGAGGTAGATGAGGTTAAAAATTAACTGTTAAGAGGAGATGAGGTAATGGTGATGTATAGCCAATCGACAGGAAAGTTTCCAGGAACAGATGGTATTCCAGTGGAAGTCTGGAGTTTAAGAGGGAAGAAAGGGATAAAGATCTGGAAAGTTTTAACAGTATTTTAAAAAGAGGGGAGGCACCAACATCCTGGGAAAAAGCTGTGGTAGCTGTAATACCTATCGAGGGTAAAGACCCATCTGATCCAACTTCATATAGGCCCATTTCAATTTTAAACCATGCTTATATAGTGTTTATGTCTATAGCTGATAAAAGAATGGCAAAGGTGATGCCAAAACTGATAGATATGGACCACTGTGGTTTTGTATTAGGGAGGCAAACATTTGACAACATTAATAGAACATTGATGATCCATAGGGAAGCCGAATGTAGGAAAATACCACTGTTATTGATGGGTCTTGGTAAAGAGAAAGCATTTAACAGAGTAAGCTGGGATTTTATGTGTAGGGCAATGGAAGCATTTTACATTTCCTGATAGAGTAATAATGTTAATCAGAAGAATACATTTGGCTTTGGAAGCTAAAATCAGACTGGGAGGGTTCTTTTCTGATAAATTGTGTCTGAACAGAGTATCCAGGCAGGGGTGTCCTTTTCTCCTTTGTTATTTGCATTATATTTAGAAGTATTGGCAAAGAAAATAAGGGACTCAGTATTAAAAAGATGTAACTGGTACAGTGTTAAAGAAAATTTGGTTTTATTTGCAGTTGATATTATCTTGTACCTGATAGAACCAAAGCAGGTTATTTCGGTGTTGCAAAATATTCAGAGACAGTTCCTTTTTTTTCTTTTGGAGGGGGATATAAAATTAATAATAACAAAAAAAAAAGGTTATAGCTGTAAACTATGTACTCGTGCATGAATTGGTCCAACAATACCTATATTCACAGAGACATGATAAAATGAAATATTGGATTAAAAAGGATTCAGGTATGGAAGCTAAGAATATGTTGGAAGAGACTAAACAAAAGATAATACAAAAACTGAGAAACTGGAAGCTCTTGTCTATGGATATGGATAGCAAGGTACAAGCACTAAAAATATTTCTAGTCACCTTAGTTTTTTACACAGGTCAGGCATATTTTTATCAATCGAAGGAGAGGTTGTGGATAGTAATTAATAAAAGTTGAAGGATTTTATTTGGGAGTGGAAGAGGGCAAGAGTCAAGTGGGATAAGTTGATCTTCCCAACAGAACAAGGAGGTTTAGGATTACTTGATTTGAAGGGATATTTTAGAGCTGCACATTTAGGACTTTTATACGTAACACAAGCAGAAAGCTACAGTTAGGGGTGGAAAGGGTTGACAATGAAGGTGTAAGGTAATTTAAGAAATAAGGAAAGATTGAGATTTTGGACACATCCTTAAGGATAATAACAGTCATACAGAATATTAGGGGTCCTAATGGAGAAATGAAAAACCAGCAACGCAAAGGACAGTAGTAGTGCTGAAGTTGAATTCATCCTCAAGTCTTGGTGAGTACCTTCGCGAGGTGGCTCCTTTTTTTCACAAAATCTTACTAAGGCGACACTGATATATAGACTGTGTTTATATAGCATATATCATGGACAAAAGTAAGTCAAAAACAAAAAAGATAGCTGGGTGCACAAGTCCCAGGATAAAAAAGGGCCCAATCCTGGTAGACACACTGGTGCCAGGACGGGAAAAAATAACAGTGTAGAATCCTCAAAATCCAGAAACATTCCTGCAGTGGGGCCAGGCCAGGCCCATGAGGAGGATGCCTCCCCCCCCATTGTAGAAAGAAGTAGCAGTCCACGAAAATCACAAAAATTGATAGGCCAAAGAAGAGCCATAAAAAACATGGAGTGGACTATTGAGGATAAAGAAATTCTGTATTATTACTGTTATGCAAAAAGCCCAGAATTACCAGACAGAGGATATACAAAGAGATTAAGAGATAAATTAGAGGAAAGAAAAATACTTTCACAGAAAAAACTGTCAGAAGCTTCATATAAAAAATTGCGTTCATTAATACAACAGATTTTTGAAAAATAATATATAGATCACGAAACTTTGATCTGCTTGGAAAAAGAACCATCTGAGGAAGTGCAAAAATGTAAACAATAAAACCTGGGCATTTTTGAAAAGTATAAAAAAGAAATATGGACGTAGGAAAGAAAGATTTGATATGGTGCAATATTTATGCAAAGGAGAAAGCCAAGTTAACTAGTATAGAGAAAGCAGTCACAAAGTTATTCGAAGAAAAATACAGGCAAAGGCATCCAGATATGGAAAAGTTCACAGTAAAAAAATTAATATCACAAAGATGGAATGTGTAAAAGAAGATTAGTAAAGTAGAAGTTGAGGAACTAGAAGTTGAAGTTATGGAGTGTCTGCGGAGTGAAAGATCTAATATAGAAAGTCTAACACAAACTGTATTACAGCATGATAGAGTGAGTCCCCAAAGTAAGGAGAAGCAGGAAGATCAGGAGACATCTGAAGAAGAAATATGGACATGGGAAAGAAAAAGAGATTTAATACGGTGTAATATTTATGCAAATGAGAAAGCAAAACTAAGTAATACAAAAAGAGCAGCACCAAAGATATTTGAAGAGAAATCCAGGCAAAGGAATCTAGATATGGAAAACTTTACAATACAAAAAATAAGAAGACAAGAACTAAAAGGAGGTCAGTAATGGAGAAGTGAAAGAAATAGAAACTGAGGTTATGGAGCACCTGCAAAGTGAAGGATTCAGTGTAGAAAATCTAATGCAGAAAGCACCACAACAGGGTAGAGCAATGGATATCCAAATTAAGGGGAAAGCAGTGAAAAAGAAAACAATTGATCAGGTGCCATATCAAGGAAAATATACAGGAAACCAGTATAAACGTTCACTTAAAGCTAGACAGCAAGAGAAGGAACAGGAGACTTCGGAAACTCTGATGCAGTCAATGTTGAGGAGTGATAGGCCAGTGAGTTCCCATATGACAAAGCAATGGATAGCACAGGATGAAATTGAAGATAAGGTGCCACAGGAAGATGCTATAGAACTTTCTATAGAATGCTCACATGAAGTAGAAAACAAAGAATGTGCCCTCAGTCTGGAAGAAAATGAACTAAGGGAAGAGTTGCTTGATTTAATGGACATAGATATATTAAAATCAATGAAAGAAATAGACTGTAGAAGGTCAGTAAAACTCCAAAAGTCGGAAGTCTGATAAAACAAATGAACACAGTAATTAGGACTGTCCATAGAGATCCATGCAATATAACAGAAGTAAACAGAATATGTTACTGTGCAGCTAAAATAATAACTGATAAAGTTCTACCACAAGAGCACAGGAAGGGGAGAAATCGAATACCATCATGGAAGTATCAAATATTGAAAAATATAAAGCAGCTAAGACAAGGTGTCACTGTTAGAAGATTATAGAAGAGGGAGTAGATCAACAAAAATACTAAGAAAGATAGATGTGATAAAAGCAATGACAGTATTAGAACAGACCAGGATCTATCATGCACTATTGCAAATAAACTAAAAATTTCAGCACAGTCGGGAAAACTTAGAAGATACACAGATAAATATAAAGGAAAAGTACAAAATAGGAAATTTAGTGATGAACCAAAAAAGTTTTATAGAGAATTGGGAAACAAGGTAAATGGAATTGAAAGACCATCAAAAAAAGAAGAAATAGATGCATTTTGGAGAAGTATCTATGAAGATCCTGTGGAACACAACAAACATGCTAAATGGATGAAAGAAGTAAAAGAAAGAATAAGAAGTTTAAAGGTACAGGGTATGAAATGGGATGAAGTACCAGCCAGAGAGATTGAAACAGTTAAGAAAAGCCTCTAATTGGAAAACCCCAGGTCCAGATGCAGTGCCTAACTTTTGGTTAAAAGTATTAACATTTTTGCATTAAGATCTAGCTATGAGTAAGAACTATTTATATGCACACCCCGAACAGACACCAATCTGTCTAACAACTGGTAAAACAATGTTCCTACTTAAGAGTGAACCTGCAAGCTACCCCACAAATTATAGACCAATAACTTGCCTTCCGACGACATATAAACTATACACGGGAATCGATGCTGGCAGAGTTTATAGCCACTTAGAAGAAAACAATTATGGCAGTAGAACAAAAGGGCAATAAAAGAAAGTCATATGGAACAAAGGATCATTTGTTGTTAAACAAAATCATAGTGGAGAACTGTAAAAAGGGGAAGGATCTAAGTATGGCATGGATTGACTACAAAAAAGCATTTGATAGTATCCCACATTCATGGATAAAAGATTGCTTAAAAATGTATAAGATACATCCTGCACTGATTGACTGTGTTACAGTGACCATGAAACAATGGCAGACCACTGTGCAATTAAGCCATGATAAAGGACAAATTATTATCCCAGGATAAAAATTCAAAGGGCGATATTCGAGGGTGACTCTCACTATTGCTGTTCTGCCTTGTCCTTAACCCATTGTTTACTTAACAGTTTAGGCCATGGCTACAATTTGGCTCCTAGAAAACAACAAAGTCTAAAGACTTCTCATCTTCTATTTGTTGATTATTTAAAACTGTATAGCTCATTAGATGAGGAACTGAAAGCACAGGTGCTGGTTGTCAAAATGTCATTTGGCCTTGATAAATGTGCAAAAGCAACCTTTAAAGCAGGAAAACTGCAGCACCAGAAAAACATCAGTTTGGGACAAGAATGTGATATAAAAGAACTTGAGCAAGAGGGAGTGTATAAATACTTGGGAATTGATGAAGGATCAGCAATAAAACATGAACAAATGCAAGTAAAACTTAGTAAGCAATATTTTAGAAGACTTAAATTTATCCTGAAAACAGCATTGACATCTAGGAACAAAATCCAAGCAATAAACCAATTTGCTCTTCCTGTCCTAACTTACAGTTTTAGAGTGATTGATTGGCCCCAAAACGTGTTGGATAGATTAGATATTAAAACAAGAAGGATGCTTCATGCTCACCAACTGATCTATAAAAATCAATGCATACCAAGATTATATACTCCCTGTTCTGAAGGAGGGATGGGCCTCCTTGAAACTGATTGCATGTACAGATCTGCAATCATGGGACTCCATACATATCTGCTGACCTCACAAGATCCAAATGAAGTGAAAGTTTTGAAACATGAGGAGAATAAATCTAATATGACTTCCCTGCTTAACCTAGCAGAAGCACATCAGAGTCTAGCAGGAATGAGAATCAATCCAGAAGTAGATAAAACTCAGGCAGCAACTGAATGTGCCAAAAAACTAAAGAAAGAATGTAAGGTGAAGGACCAGACGAGAAGGCGGGAGATGTGGGAAATGCATAAATATAGTAAAAAACTAAAGAAAGAATATAAGGTGAAGGACCAGACGAGAAGGCAGGAGATGTGGAAAATGCATAAATATAGTAAAAAACTAAAGAAAGAATATAAGGTGAAGGACCAGACGAGAAGGCAGGAGATGTGGAAAATGCATAAATATAGTAAAAAACTAAAGAAAGAATATAAGGTGAAGGACCAGACGAGAAGGCAGGAGATGTGGAAAATGCATAAATATAGTAAAAAACTAAAGAAAGAATGTAAGGTGAAGGACCAGACGAGAAGGCAAGAGATGTGGAAAACGCATAAATATAGTGCAAGTATAGAAAACTTCTGGAACCTCACGTTGATCAGGAATGAATGCAGGAATGGTTAAGGAGAGGTGAATTCAAACCAAGAGATGAAGGTTAATATTGGCAGCTCAAGATAGTGGGCTACGTACACGCTGGTTTACAAAGCCCATTGAACATGTGGAAGAAACAGACAAATGTAGGTTTTGTAAAACCGAACTGGAAAAAGTCGCACATCTCGTTGCTGGTTGTGACATACTAATGGCAGAAGGACTATATACTGAAAGGCACAATAATGTGGCGAGACTGTTGCACTGAGGATTGTGCAGACATTATGGTTTTGAAGTGGCTGAAAAACACTGGAAACATGAGCCACAAAGCATCATAGAAAATGATGAAGTTTACATCACATGGCATCATCCATTACCAACAACTCAAAATATAGATGCTAGAAAACCAGATATAGTGGTCCAGGAAAAGAAGACAAGAGTAGCATTGATCATTGAAATCGCCACACCCAGTGACTACAGTGTCCTGCGCACAGAGAGACATAAAGTTATAAGCTATCAGGATCTGCAAGCAGAAACAAGAGCAATGTGGAAGAAAGATACCCAAATAGTTCCAATAGTAGTAGGAGCAATGGGCCTTATAAAAAAAAGAGTCTAAAATCTTATTTAGATACGCTACCAATACATGTAATTCCATACGAACTGCAGGAGGAGTCGTTACTGGGCACATTCTGGATGCTGCGAAGAGTGCTTTTGTCTGACATCACAGAGTGAAACAACACTAATTTCATTAACTTTAATCGTACTTTGACTTAGGAATGGAATCCATTCCTCTCATTGTATTAGAAACCCAAGGGATATGGAGAAATTAAAAATAATATAGAATGTATTATATTACAGTAGAGAGTCAATTATCTGATCATCAATTATCCAAACCACCCTTTCAAAGTTTTCAGATAGGAAAAATCATAAAGTCTGAATATGTAAACATTATACATATTTGCTTGAGCATGTTTTTTGAGCTTGTAGCCAGCTCGTGTGAGAAAAATATTCTTTATTGTCCACTGAAATCACTGAATGGTTGAAAAGTGTATACCTGCATGCAAAAAAAAAAAATAAATAAAAAAGATGTTGGAAGTTTTTTTTATCTGGTTCTATATGTTTGATTATCTGAATTACCCTAGGTCCCAATTAATTCAGATAATCGACTGTCTATACTATATTATATTATATTATATTGTAGAATTTATTATAGATTATACAATGACTGGCCATTAATATTCAAAATTGAGCATGCTGATTGGCCTGCCAAATCAGTGTGCCTGTTGTAAACCCGAGAATATACCAATGGAAAAAGGTCCGGTCACCAAGACTTTTTCCTGTTAGTATTTCTTGTAATTTTGTTTACTTTTCCTTCTTTTTGTAATAAAAAAAAGAAACCAGAAGACTTTAAGCAAACGAGGAGATGGCACAGACAAAAACAAAAGGATAATCAGGTATGTTCTCAAAAATAAAGAAACATATCTGATTATCCTTTTATTTTTGTCTGTCCTGGCTCTCCTGAGTGGTAAAAAGTCTCCCGATTTCTTTTTTTAGTTTTTTTCTTTTCAGTTTAAAAAAAAAAGCAACTGACGTCTTCCTTTTTCCATTGCTACCTCTGACAGCTCTGATGTACTGCATAAGGGTGGGAACACAAGTCCCACACGCATGTGCAGTACATCAGAAAAATCCCCAGGATACTGGAGAACTGCGGAAGGGCAGCATGGAGGCATTATACAAAGACATTATTTAAGAAAAGTAAGTATTTTTTGATCAAATAATGTCATTGTGTAATAACCCACGGCTGGGTTTGGGCAATGCTGGATTTACCCACGGTTGGCTTTGTTTGGTCACTTGGGCTTCACCCTTGTGACCAGACCACACCAACCGTGGGTAAATCCAGCATTACCCACACCCAGCCACAGGTTACTGCTTAAATATTATATTCATAAAGTAGCAGAAAGTATACTAAGAAATAAGCCAACACTGGAATGGAGAAAGGAGATTCTGCTGATATGGATGACTGCAATTAGGGGTGCAGAACACTGGAATGGAGAAAGGAGATTCTGCTGATATGGATGACTGCAATTAGGGGTGCAGAACACTGGAATGGAGAAAGGAGATTCTGCTGATATGGATGACTGCAATTAGGGGTGCAGAACACTGGAATGGAGAAAGGAGATTCTGCTGATATGGATGACTGCAATTAGGGGTGCAGAACACTGGAATGGAGAAAGGAGATTCTGCTGATAGGGATGACTGCAATTAGGGGTGCAGAACACTGGAATGTAGAAAGGAGATTCTGATGATAGGGATGACTGCAATTAGGGGTGCAGAACACTGGAATGTAGAAAGGAGATTCTGCTGATATAGATGACTGCAATTAGGGGTGCAGAACACTGGAATGGAGAAAGGAGATTCTGCTGATAGGGATGACTGCAATTAGGGGTGCAGAGAATAGGAAGAGGGAGATGACATTTACTGGAGGAAGCTGGAAAAAGAACCAAGTTACTGGGAACAAATAATTAGAAAAGGACAAGTAATAAGTGGGGAGAGGCCAAGAAGACATTTGGACTTCATCCTAGTGGTTGCCTTCCCTATCAGGAATTGATATTAGAGTACAGACAGAGAGAAAGAGAAATGTGAGTCCTAATTAGTAGGGCATATAAAATATTGCACGATAACTATAGGAATTAATCAGATGAGTTCAGGAAGAGAGATTAGATATACAATTCACAAATAAACAATGGGATGACATACGTATGGCCCCCACACATATGCAGCAAAGTCTAGAATTAGTATTTTTGCCTGGAAGTGTTTGCATAGATAGTTTTGTACTTCAAGCAGATTCCAAAGAATGTTTCCTTAGGTAGATGGCAAATGTTGGAGGTGTGATGGGGAAGAAAGAGGTAACTGGAAACATTTGTTTTGGGAGTGTAATGAGTTGTCAGATTTTAAAAATTCCCTACAGAGTTCTGTATCAGGAGTACTGGACGAGCAAACGAGTGTAACTAAGGAAATTATTTTTTTGAGCTGGGGTACAGGATCTGAATTGCCTAGACATAATAAGGTCATGTTAAGTTTAATGCTGGCGGCTGCCAAAAAAGCAAGTACTAGAAAATGGAAATCTAAATCAACTATACTTAAAGTAGCGAATATTGCAACAGAGATAAGAGAACAGGAAATGGGATGTGTGGAAAGGGGTAGGAGTACATTACATCAAAAGAAATGGAATCTGTGGGCACAATGCTTGCAGAAAATGGTTTGACAGAGGAATGAGGTTTAAGAGAAGGCAGGAATTGGATAATTTGTGTAATGTTGCTCAGATCATAGGATGTATAACAATATATTAATGCATAATATTTGTAAGCGTAAACTTGTTTTGGTTTGATTACTTTTACGTGATTGTAAGTTTGCCTATGTCACAAGTGATAATTTAATAAAGGTGTTAAAAGAACAGGGCGCTAGGCAGGGTAATGGACTGGGGTCCCCCAGCCATACCAGTGTCTTTTCCCAATTACAATAAAACAAGGTTCAAATATGCCAGCATGCAGACCACATGCCATTTTCTTCTTTATTCTTATAATGATCACAGGGATTCGGAATTTGTTAAACCAAGGTCCTATCTGCCAGAGTTGGTAGTAACTCAAATGGATGTAAAAGATTCTACTGCACCTATCAAAAAAGTGGGAGAAGCTCTCCTATACCATGGATATATTTCTCCTGGTAGTATAAATACCACCCCAGATGTTCTACATGTTTCACTGTTGCAGTCATTACATTTGAGTTGTCTGCTTGCAGTAGCCCTCAGTCGGCCTGATTAACAAAGTCTTGGGTCCTGCGTTGGTTGCTGTCTCTTCTTCCGTTATGTCAGGTCGTCAGGGGTATAAAACATGCAGCCAATGCCATTACATCAGTCTTTCTTGACGAGCGGTGCCCAAAGCAGAAGCAGTTCGCAAGTGCTGGTCGTCCGACTCCTGAAATTTTCGTTTTCGAGTTTCAGAACTAAAGTCTTCAACTAAAGCTAAGTACCCTGTTGGGGAAACTTTTTCTTGTTCCTTACCAATGTCAGTAAAAGTTAATAATTGCATTTCTTGTGGAAAGCAAATACCTCACAAAGATTTTCCTTCGTACTGTAGTCCTTGCCTAGGCCCTGACCACGACATACCTTGCTATCGGTTTTGTGCCTTATTTAATCAACGCACTATCTGTCGTCAGTATATTTTCCCCTCTAAATATTTTGGTTCTTGGTTCAATTATCCTGAAATGTCATCGGTTAGCCATCCGACTACAGGTATTCCGAAAAAATGCAAAGATAAAGACAGAGACACGCTGCCTAAGTCCAAAGCTGCCGATGATGCTTTTCCTAAGCCAGTCGCCAGTTCACTGTACTCAGTGAGGTGCTTTTGCAGCCCCTGATACCCGCTACTTCTGATTCGCAGGCCACTACTGAGACCCATTTGGAGTCCGGTATGCTTCGAGATGCTTCAGCTGTGGAACCTGCGGATGTCTCTACCTTGGATGGGTCCGGAGCCGCTGTGCAGGCACTGGCTTCTGAGGGTGTTTTCAGGCCTACGGACTTGCATATTAAACCGATGCCTCCTTCTTCTTTAAGGCCTAAACCTCTAACCATGCTTAAGAAACCGACGCCCAGTCCGCATGCCCAGGCCTCTATGCCTAAAAAACAAATGATATGAATAGCTGAAAATCTTATAACTCTAATCAGGGGAAGCCAGCCCCACCTTCTAAGAGACCTAGGACTGAATTTGTTTATGAATCCTATGACCAGGATTCTGATTATTCTTATTCTTCTGATGATCTGGATTTACCCTTATCTACTTTTGAGGATTCCGATGCAGAGGACTCTATTCCCTCTGCTTCCCCTCCAGAGGATTTTTCTTTTGGTGAAACCTTGCACACTTTAAGGGAGCATTTTCACTGGGAAAGCCAGGATTTTTCTGATTCGAAAAAGAGGCTTCGGGATTTCTTACTCCTACCTCAGCATAGGCCTTTAGCTATACCTCATGTACTAGACATTGTTGATGATGCCTTTTTGGAATCTGGTTGGCCCCTGATTCTTTTCCTCCTGCTCCCAGAAAACCTGATAGATATTACAAGGTCCCTGATTCTCACAAGTTCCTTTTTAAAAATCCTATTGCTGATCCAGAGACGATTTCACAGGGACCCAAGGGCATTAAGGCTTCTACTGCTAAAAATCTTACCCCTTCTGATAGAGATTCCAGGGCGCTGGATAGATGGGGTAAGAAGGTTTACACTTCTGCACCTTGGCCATTAGGGCCTTAAACTGTCAGTTTCATATGTTAAAGTATCAACAACTTGTAACTGGATTGCTTAAACAGAAAATGATGTTGATTCCTGACTGTGCTGAAAATAAAGAATTACAGGATTTAATGCATTCTGCTGAACAGGTTGGAAAACATACTTTGCAATGTGGATCTGATTCTTTAGAAGCCTCTTGCAGGGCTACTGTCACTGGATCTGTACTCAGAAGGCATGCTTGGCTTAAGGAGCAATCTTTGCCTGATCATGTTAAAGCTAAACTGTTGGATGCTCCCTTAAATCAGGACCGCCTGTTTGGCAACAAAGCTGAGGAAGTTCTTAAAAAGATGGAAGACAAAGCTAAATCTATGCAAACTGTGAAAGATTTTTTTTACAAGTTCAGCCTCCAAGATTTAGTAGGCATTGGCCTTCTAAGAATTGGTCCTTTCTGGCCCCTTCCAGGTCTTCTCAATCCAAACCCAGACACAGCAGAAACCCCAGGTTTCAGTCACAGGGTATGCACATGACTAAGCAGTGGGGGACTTCCGCATCCAAATCTGGGAGTAGTAACACTCCCCCTTATGGAAAACTGTCTCAATGACTTCTCAACTGAATGCTCCTTTAGGCGGAAAGATTGGTCTGCAGGCCAAAAACTGGGAACTCATAACCCAGGACAAATGGTTCTTAAATATAGTGTCCCAAGGATACAGATTTCACTTCCACACGTTACCAACACCAAGCAGGTGGCTAGATCTACCCCCAAATCAGTGGGCAGAGGCCAAAAAGCAAGTACTTTCTCTCTTAAATATGGGGGCTAAGGGACCAGGTTTCTATTTGAGACTTTTCCTGGTACCCAGAAAAGACAATTCATGGCATCCTATCCTGGACCTTTCTACTCTAAACACCTTTTTGCTGATTCCAAAATTCAAGATGCTGACTCTTCACTAGTTGCTTTCTGTGCTAGGCAAGGATGTTTGGTTGGCAACATTAGATTTAAAAGAAGCATACCTGCACATCCCTATCAGGGAATCTTGCAGAAGATACCTATGCTTCAAAGCAGGCTACATGCACTATCAGTTCTCTGCACTGCCCTTTGGCTTATCTACTGCACCCAGGGTATTCACAAAGTGCCTAACTCCAGTCATTGCGTTTTGCAGGCAAAGAAATATTCATATATACCCATACCTGGACGATTGTCTAATTCAGGCAGAAAGCCAGGACATACTTTTGAATCATCTGGCCTTTGTACAAAGGGTGCTGCCTTATCTAGGGTACACCATAAACGAAAAGAAATCACACCTGGTACCCTGTCAACAAATTATATTCCTGGGAGCAAGCTTGAATACAACTTCCCAGATGGCTTTCCTCACGCCAGAGAAACAGATTAATTTGACAACCTACTACAAACAAGTGGCCACAGAAACCCTGCTACCTGCAAGGCAAATACTGCAAGCCTTGGGGTTCATGGCCTTCTGCATTATTCTAATTCCATATGCAAGACTGCATATGAGGAAACTACAGTGGTATCTAAAATGCCTATGGTGTCAACATTCTTAGGATCTAGAAGCAATAATTTCTATCATGCCTTGCCTATGCCTAGAGTTCCTCTGGGCAGAGGCCTGCAATCAAAACAAGGGACTACCATTCACGCTACCTCCTGCCACCCAAACCCTAACAACAGGCGCATCAGACTATGCATGGGGGCTCACCTGGCAGGGAAGTGCATTCAGGGCAAATGGAACCCAAGTCAAATGCACCTGCATATCAATCAAAAAGAAATGTTAGCTGTACAGAATGCTCTGACAGCCTTCAAGGATCACATTCTTCCAGGACAACTAATGGTAAAGACGGACAACACCACTGTTATGTGGTACATAAACAAGCAGGGGGGGGTACGCATTCTTACCCCCTTTGCAGACTAGCCTTAGCATTGTGGAACACAGCCTTGAGCTACCAAGTGAATTTACAAGCTCAATTCTTGACAGGAAAACTAAATACACTGGTAGACGGACTAAGCAGAAACCTCATGGACCCACACAAGTGGAAACTGGAACCAAGGATTTTCAACATGTTGACAAGCAAATGGGGGAGCCCAGGTATAGACCTGTTTGCCTCCCCCCAGAACTATCAATTGGACAAATTTTGCACAAGGATTCCCCACAAACAAACTTGGAATGTGGATGCTCTGTCCTTCAGCTGGAAAAACCTTATCAGTTTATGCTTTTCCTCCTCTGCCTCTGCTCTCCAAAGTACTACTAAAGATCAAACAGGACAAGCCAAGGACGATTTTGATTGCACCAGACTGGCCACGCCAACACAGTACCCCCTCTTGCGCAGTGTGTCACGGTTGGTCCCATGGCACCTGCCTCAGACACCTTCCCTGTTGTTTCAGCAGAACCAGATTCTGCATCCTCAGCTTCAAACACTGAACCTAGCAGCCTAGCTAATTACGTAATCTCTCCTTTACCATCCCTCAGTAAACCAGTGATGGATATCATTTTAGAGGCAACGAGACATAGTACTAGAAAATCTTATGCTGCAAAATGGAAAAGATTCTGTGCCTGAAACCAATCTCAAGGGATGAGCACAGCAGCGCCCAATTTACCTCAGATTTTACAATACCTAACTGAGATGCTTCACAAGGGCTTGTCCTTTTCTTCCATCAAAATTCACGCCTCAGCCATTTCAGCTCATTATAACACAGAACCTCCCCTCTTCTCTCACCCACTGCTCAAGCAGTTCCACAGAGGGGCCAAAAATTTAAGGCCACCAAGGAGAGCTCCAACTCCAGCCTGGGACCTTAACTTTGTCTTGGAGAAACTCACTCTTCCTCCTTTCGAGCCAGCTGATACTGCAGATTTAAAATTTCTTTCTTGGAAAACAGCTTTCCTTTTAGCAATGACTTCTGTAAGAAGGGTATCTGAATTACAGGCCCTTATGGCAGTGGAGCGTTTCATCATCTTTCATGCGGACAGGGTGTCCCTCAGAACCAGTCCCTCCTTCATGCCCAAGGTGGTATCCAGTATGGCTCTTAATTAGTCCATTCATTTGCCAACCTTCTTTCCTAATCCACAGAATAAAGGGGAATGGATACTGCACTCCTTAGATGTGCACAGACAACTTAGTTTCAACTTGGACAGGACTAAACCTCAAAGGAAATCTGAACAACTGCTGGTGGCATTTGCTTCAGGGACAGAGGGGAAGGCTATTTCAAAGCAAACCATTTCTAAATGGATAGGCCATTGCATTCATTTCTGCTATAAGCATCATGGAAAACCTATCCCACAGGGCATCAGACCCCACTCTACCAGGACTGCATCTACCTCTATAGCCTTTCTCTGAGGCGTCCCTACCAGGGACATCCTAGAAGCTGCTACCTGGAGTTCTGTACATACTTTCACCAGACATTATCATTTAGCAAGCATTATCATTTACCAATTTTCTCTAAGTCCAGAGCTGGTTTTGCCACTGCAGTCTTGCAGGGCCTTATAGCTGGTCCTAATGCTACTTAAATTCCTCCTCCCAACCTTAGCTTTGGAAATCTACCCAAATGTAATGACTGCAACAATGAAACATGAAGAACATAGTACAGTTGTGTACACCTACCATAAATGTAGATGTTCGATTGTATTCACTGTTGCAGTCCTGGTTACCCTCCCTCCAGCCCCCTGACTTCTTTTGGCTTTACCTCTACTTTCCTTTACTATGCTTAAAAACTTTTTGGTGTATTTGCTTTTTTGTTGGAGGTATAACCTTGTATTTTTTATATATTTATTTGCTTCCCATTAGGAGGGCACCTGACATCTGGGGCAAGAAAAACTGATGTAATGGCATTGGCTGCATTTTATACCCCTGACGACCTGACGTCACGGAAGAAGAGACAGCAACCGATGCAGGACCTAAGACTTTGTTAATCAGGCCTACTGAAGCCTACTGCAAGCAGATAAACCAAATGTAATGACTGCAACAGTGAATACACTCGAACATCTACATTTATGGTAAGTGTACACAACTGTACTGTCTCCTCTGAAAAGAGGCTTCTAGGCTAGTTTGACTAAACTGGTCAATAAAGAAAAATTAATAAAAATTTGAAAAACAAATGACAGAAGCACTTAAGACTCAATAAAATACTGAAAAGTACAGAAACCCAAAAGAATATCTTCTTCTTCTTAGGGCTGTTCCCATTAGGGGTCGCCACAGCGGATCATCTGTTTCCATTTCTTCCTGTCCTCTGCATCTTGCTCTGTTGCACCAACCACCTGCATGTCCTCTCTCACCACATCCATAAACCTTATCTTAGGCCTCCCTCTTTTCCTGTTACCTGGTAGCTTCATCCTTAGCATCTTTTTCCCAATATACTCTGCATCCCTCCTCAGCACATGTCCAAACCAACGTAATCTTGCCTCTCTGGCTTTGTCTCCAAACCTTCCAACCTGGGCTGACCCTCTAATATACTTATTCCTAATCCTGTCCATCCTCGTCACACCCAGTGCAAATCTTAACATCTTCAACTCTGCCACGTCAAGCTCTGACTCCTGCCTTTTTGTCAGTGCCACTGTCTCCGACCCATATAACATAGCTGGTCTCACTACCCTCTTGTAGACCTTCTCTTTCACTCTTACAGGTGCTTGTCTTTCACAAATCACTCCTGACACTCTTCTCCACCCACTCCATCCTGCCTGTACTCTATTCTTCACCTCTCCTCCACACTTGCCATTACTCTGAACTATTGATCCCAAGTATTTAAACTCATCCACCTTCGCCACCTCTACTCCTTGTATCCTCACCATTCCTCTAGCCTCCCTCTCATTCACACACACATATGCTTAGTCCTGCTGACCTTCATTCCTCTCCTCTCCGAGAATATTATCTGTAATGTTGCCATGACAAAAGACGTAACTGTCCAACACTTTTTTTTCCAGATATTTTTATTTTAATTCTCTTGTATTGTATGCATGTTACAAGATCCAGTCATTATGTAAGATACAGTACAATTATCATTTTATAAGAATTCAGACAGGTATGTCATGTATCAAGAGACTTTTCAGTCTTACAACAAAAATACACTGCTGATATCCTGTGTACACTGTGTACAAAACAGAGCTACAGACGGTCAATTTCTAATTAACATTGTATCACAGTTGACATGTTTTTCAGTACAGATACATATATGGAACAGAGGTGGCACAAAGCTCATGAGGGTGAGTTCTTTTGTTCCCTTTTTCATTTAACAGTCAATAATTTGTCATTCCACGTTCGGCTAATCTTTCAAAATACAGTCCAGGAGAAGACTCCAATATTTTAGGAAATAGGAATGCTTACTTTGGTTATTCATTAAGTACTTATATGCCGATATATACTTTGTGATAGTTTGGTTCAATCTAGCCAGTTCTGGATGATAAACAATTTCACTAGAGAGCAGAGCAGTTAGAATGTGTAGGTTAAACTAGGGTCATTTTTAAAGGTAATATGCCAAATTGCAAATTCCCATGATAGCATGGATTTTTGATATCCCATCTTCTCTAGTCTAGCTCTCAGCGAGCACTGTCATTTATAAGTGCATTTGCAGTTCCAGAAGATAAGGTGTAAATCTGCTATTTGTGAATAACAGCATGGACAGTTTGGAGAGCTCTCCGAATTGAAGTTGCTAAGTATTTCTAGGGTGAAGTAAGCATTGTTGGTTAGTGTTGCTTCAATAGTATTAGATTTTTTATTTTTCAGAGCATTTGATCTTATCAATCCAGTATTTTGAATACAATAATGGAGATTAGTATTTAAGAGATACTGTTAATTTATAAGTGTTAGATAACATATTTTTCTTTAATGTTAACCAAGTTCCATGATGTAATACTTGTATTTAAGTATTTTTTGTTAACTTCAAAGTCACTGAATATTGAAGTACACAGTTCTCTGATTTGCCTTAGCATTATGATGTATCCTTTTGGAATGCTGAGAACATAGGTTCATAGGTAGGTACTAGGCTATCGGCACAAGGGCCTACACAAGCCTAGCCAACAAGGTTCCCTGGCTTACGCCACCCAAGAAAGTTTTTTTCCTGTGTCACTGACGAGCAGAGACACAGAAGTGATCCCCGGGGTGTATTTCCTATTTCCCATCCACTCATCAATATTTTTCTTGAAGAGTGCTAATGAAGAACTTTGCTTGACATAGATGGGTAGCCTGTTCCAGAGTATGGGAAGTCTCTGGGATAGGAATCTATCCCTCCAGCATGTCCTGTTTATTGTGGTGACAAGGTTTAGGTCCCTAGAGCATGTAGCTCGGAGGGATTGGGATTTCTTTAGGTGTAGCATGTCCAACAGCTCTGGGTTTGACATAGCTTTATATGTTAGGCAGAGATCACCTCTGAGTAGGCGATATGCTACGGAGTAAAGCTGGAGTTTTTTGAGGCGGTCAGTGTAGGGCATTTGTTTGAGTCCAGTAATCCTCTTTGTGAGGTACTTCTGTGGCCTTTCCAGCTGCCGCAGATGTCATGTGAGGTACATTCCAAAAGGGGCGTTGTACTCTATAATGGGTCTAATGAGTGATGAGTAAAGGGTAACGATGACCTCTTTTTTCCTGGACGAGAACCCTTTTATGATGAGGTGTGCCATGTAGAAGGACTTCCTGACTACTGTGGCGATGTGACTATCAAAGGAGAGACTACTGTCCAGCTGGGTCCCAAGGTCTCTTATCACGCATTCTGTGTTAAGTAGATTGCTGCCTATGTGGTAGTTCATGGGTACAGAGTTTTTACCAAAGGGGATGACACTGCACTTTTTGGCATTGAGCTTGAGGCCATGGCTCTGACACCAGACATCTGTCTCAGAGAGGCCTTTCTGTAGGATGTTCACATCATTTGGGGACTTGACTATGGCTCCTAGTTTGCAGTCATCTGCGAACTTCATTAGCCAGAGGCCTTCTGTGTTAGCCTATACTTCAGAGAAGTAGATACCAAACAGGAGCGGTCCCAGGATGGAACCCTGTGGTACTCCACTTGTCACTGGTTTGAGGTCAGATTTGGAGTCTGCAACATTTACAGTGTGGGTTCTGTCAGTGAGCCAGTTGGCAACCCATCTTGTGACGTACGGATTTATGCCTAGTTTATTGAGTTTAGCTATAATTCCAGAATGGGGGATGGTGTCGAAAGCCTTGGCGAGGTCAAGATAGGCTGTGTGAACCACTTTACCCTCATCTACGGCTTTGGTGACTGCCTCAAAGAAGTCGATCAGGTTCAGGAGGCATGATCTGCCTTTCACAAACCCGAACTGGGTGGGATCTAGAGTTTGGAGTGTACCAATGTCTTTGTTTATGAGTTCCATGATGATACGTTCCATGGCTTTGCAGACCAGGCTCGTCTGGCTAATAGGTCTATAGTTCCCGGGATCAGTGGTGGCTCCCCCTTTGTGGAGTGGGATAACTGTTGCTGTGCGCCATTCAGTGGGCACAAAGCCTGATGCGAGGCTATTATTGAACATGGTGCTTAAATGGGGAGCCAGTTCATTCTGAAGTTCGTGTAAAACGCAGCCTGGGATGTTGTCCATTCCCATGGATGCTGTGTTTTTGGCTTTAGAGAGTGCAGCTTTCACCTGCGTAGTTGTGATTACAGGGACTCTGCATTCTTCCTGTATAGATATGGGCCCTTTAGGGGGTGAGGGGGGGGGGGTAAAGTTAGCACTGAACCTATCTGCCAGGATGTTGGCAATATCAGTTTGTTCTGTAATTTTCATGCCTTTGTGCTGTAACTCAGAGCAGATCTGGGTGTTGCAATTGAGATTCTTGACATAGCTATAGAATGCTTTGTGGTCGTCCTTGGAATTAGTGGCAATTTTATTTTCGTAGCTAGCTTTGGAGGATCTTATAAGAGATCTCAGCTTCTTACTGAGGCTGACCAGGGAGCTCCTCCACTCATGGGATTGTACTCTCTTTTGTAACAGTTTCTTCATTCTGTTGTACAGTTTGTTTATGGCAGGGGACCACCAGATTGGCTTCCTTTTTTTGGAGGATAGCGTCTTTGTTCTGTTTGGGGTAGCACGATCCATGCACTCATGTAGGTGCTTATAGAGCGCATTTGTGTAGGATTCAGCAGTTGTAACTGTATTGTCCATCTGCATGGGTGTCATGAAGTTCACTACTTCTGTCTTAAGAAGCATAAAGTTGGCTTTGGAGAAATTTCTTAGTGTGGTTTCCTTAATGGGGGGTGGGGGTGGGATGTGGATATCAAGAGTGATTAGCTTATGGTCGGATCGGACCAACGAGGAGTTGACTTCAGGTGTGGAACACTGGTCACTCATGTTGGTAATGGCTAGGTCTAGGATATTGTTGCCCCTGGTGGGTGTGTGGATAAGTTGATCTAGGGCATTGGAGTTTATGAATTCCAGAAAGCGTTGCACTAAGGAGTTAGTACATGAGTAGTTTTCACAGTTAATGGTGGGGTAGTTGAAGTCGCCCATTATTAGGGTGTTTGGTTGAACCCTAATATTTTCCAGTACATCAAGAAAAGAGGAGTGGGAATCCTGGGGCATGGTGGGGGATCTGTAGCAAGCTACAATTTGGATTGCAGTTTTGCCAAGAGTTAGTTGCACTTGGATAACCTCGGATGCATTATGCTGAGCAACTAGCCTGGAGGTGTGGATATCCTTAATGAATATGGACACACCCCACCTTTGGTGTTTCGGTCCAGGTTAGATGGCCGAAAAGTGTGGTATGAGTTATAGCCTGGTAGTGCAGGGGTGCTCTCTGGAGCCTTGAACCAGGTCTCAGTCACTGCACAGATATCGATGTTCTCCATTTTAAGGAGTGCCTCGAGTGAGTGCATTTTGAAATTTAGACTTCTAGCATTGAGTAGCATTACCCTCAGTTTTTGCTTGCCTGTTCCTGTTATGGTGGTGAATTTGTTACTTGAACCCTGCCTAAAAAAGGCACTATAGGGGCAGCAAGAGCCTTAGCCAGTATCCAGAATCCTAGGGGCGACAGGTGCAGGCCATCTGTGACAAAGCATCGTGGTCTGTCGACCATGTCATCCCAAGCAGACAGATACTGGATCCCCTTTGAATGACACTAGAAGCTTAGCCAGTTGTTGAAATCAGTCTTTTTGTCCTTGTACTGCGGTATCATTCTGGGCGATGGCAGAATGCTACTCAAGGCTAGGGTCATACCTGCCTGGGCTACAAGATCGCAGAGCTCTTCCATGTCTCTTTTCATGTAGTCCAGGGAGGTACGTCTCAGGTCATTCACACCAACATGGACAATGACAGAATCATATTTGTACTTGTTGTGGAGTGACCTGAGTGCGTGGGTTATGTGCCAGATCCTGGCACCCGACAGGCAGCTGACAGTAACCTTCTCCTTGTTTAGCCTGGTGAGTGGGACATCAGTGTGCCTGACTATAGAGTCACCTATTACTAGTGTGTTGGGTATGTTGTTTTGCCTTATTGGCTGTGTTTGAGTGGCACACTGAATCTGTGGGCTATGTGTCATTTGGGTTGTGTTGGGGGATGGAGGTTGCTTGTGTTTCTGCTTTGGAGGTCTCTGTTGCTTAGGCAGATTATTATTGAGAGCCTCCGCGAATGTATTTGAGTTTCTATGTGTGGATTTTGGTGGTGTAGACATAGTGAGACTATGTGATGAGTGTGGTGTGGTGCAAATGTTTACCTTCTCTTCATGACTGTCAGGTTCAGTCTTGGTTGGTGAGAGCTTTACCTCCAGTTTGGCTAGATAAGTGCATCTCTCACAGGTTGTAGTGTTGGGTGGTAGGAGGAGAGGGTTGTCTGTGTACATGAGGCAATTTCTACATTGCCTCAAGATGCCCAGATTCATCAGATAGACAGGGGAGAACACTGGGAGCTGACCCTTGGACATGCCTGAATAAAAAACAATTTTCCTCTAGATAAGTGAGGAAAGTGAGTACAAGAGCTGTTTTTCTCAATGCCAATGAGAAAAGTAAGTACAAAAACTGTTTTCCTTTAGGAAATGAGGAAGATTGAGTGCTATAGTAAATTCTTTGTTTTCTAAAGGCTTTTTCCTATATCTGTAAATATTCCAAACTTTGCGTTCCTTAATGAGTAGATAGTTCAGATTTAACATCTCTTTTTTAAATCTGAGATTTGGGATCAGATTTAATGGCTGTAAGAGGATATAAGTATCCAACGCGTTATTAAGTTATGTTCCCCACTAAACATTTAGCATGCTGGCTAGGAGAACCAAACAAGTGGTGGTCAGACTGGAACACCCCAAATATTCAGTAACTGACCTGCTTAGCCTGTTCGCATCCATTGACATGCATTGTAGCTTCTTGACTGGTTCCTTTTTACCACACTGTTTACACTCAGACTAACAGCTCACAGTTCATTCAGACAGATCATTTTACAGTACATCTCTGTGAAAATTCTGTTGGAAATGACCAGCTGGGCTTCAAGGCGGTATGAAGCCCTGCATGTAGCTCAGATGACTGACATTTGATTAACAGTCTCAGGACAGGAGGAGGCAGTGTAAGATGGTGGGAGTGAGCACTCACTCAGAGTCAGAGACTCCCACCAGGCAGCTCTGTAATGCTCTGCAGCAAGGATTTAGTGCACAAATGGAAGTGAGGATGTGACCATGTAACTGGACATAGCTATATTTTGTGGACAGCTGTGTGGCATAGCATAAAACCTTCTCATAACTACTGACAGTCTGTCCTGATAGAAGAATAGGAGTTCAGATGGTTGCAGCCATGAAGATACAAAGACATAAGAAAAATAATAGCTGAATGGTGATTGGTCAGAGGTCACATTCGCATAGTTTAGTTATCGGTGGGTTTCAGCTTGAATTCATTTAGTGTGAGGCAGTGTTAACAGTAAGAAATGCACAAGTATAAAGCTGCTGTGGATACTTTATTGTAGTAAATGCACACAGTATTGAATTCAGCCTTTTTTTCAGTGATCTGATGTAAGCATGGAATATTAAAGATAAAAAAAAACAAGTAATCTCCGTGTTATCCCCAATGTCGCAAACAACACACTAAACAAGTATAGTGGGTCCAAAAACAAAACAGTGTAAGAAACTTCTCTGTGTGGAAGATTTTCAGTCCATATATCTGTAGTTAATCACTGTATATTAATCAGATCAGACAATAGTAGTAGAAGTAGCGAACTTAAACTCGTCTTAAGTAAAAAAATAATAATAAAAAATATATAATTTGAAATATTGTACAGAATTACTAAGTATTTTGGATTTCATGACTTATAGCTTAGATACTTATGATGTCCTTCCTTATTACTCTTGCAGTACTCTTTACTCTTGGGATATCCTGCTGAGGATAGACTAACATCTGGCCGGTACAGAAAAGCCTTTACATCTTCCAGGCATTATACATCGGATATATGTCCTATGTGCAAGGTGTAAGGTACATATCTGAAGCAGGGGCACTTAATCCTCAGAACTTGTTTGCTGCCAGTCCAAACACTGCCCTTGTTGGTCTGTTTGCTGATTATTAAGTTGGTTCATCTACCGAGCCTTCAACAGATAAACTGCCCCATTGGGGTTCCTTCCTTTTTTTCCTCTTTGTAGTTTGTTTTCATGTCATCCAGGAAGGGAAAAAGGGGAAATGTGAATGTGGGAGGTAGAATTCTCATAAAGATAGACATGAGAAGTGCCTTTTTATGTTTGTGTGCTACGCCCAGCCATACTTAGTGTGATATTTGTCAAATGTTTGTCCTTAAGATACTCCACGGGTGTCTGTCATCCCTTTCTCTTTATTTTGAAAACCAACATCAGAAACGTTTGACGCGAGGGCCATGGCTCAGTCTGCCTGCCCCAAAGTTCAGCTGCCACTTAAGAAAAAAGCTAAAAAAAACATGTACTGATCCTGCTACTGTCCAGCCTCTGCCCAGTGTCTCTCCCGAGCTGGATGCAGAACCAGAGGACCATGTGGTGCCAAGACAATTTCCCTCTGCCACAGCCAGGTAGATTTACATCAGAAGAAGAGTAATTTCCATTAATAACCCACCTTATTGTGCAATCCGAGTTGTTACTCAGAGTTTTCAGAGGTCTGTTTAGTACACACAAGCATATAAATTGCACCGCCACAATCTTAGATAACTATAGTCCACCCTTTTACTGCCTTGTCTCATGGATGTATTGAATCAGTCATTTAGTCCATGCAGGAGCCTGCTGTCTTCCAGACCACTTAGTTTGAAGGCAGGAGAGTACTGTGGTTGTCCAGACCTCCATCCTTGTAGTTTGTCTGTCCCCTTATAGGGATCAAGGCTCTGATTCCCTCATGAGATGCTGTGTGAGGCCTATCTTACTCTCTCTCTCTCTCTGTATTTGATTATGCTTTGCATAAATGGATGCTAGCATATGTTTCTTGAAGGCTTTGTAATGCTTACACCCCATATGAACTCCAGTGTTTGAACCCTTTGAAAGTATGGCTTCAGCATTTCAAAGTGAAGACTCGAGGTTTGGAGCTTTTTCTGTATACTAATTTTAAAATTGAGGAGAACCTTTCTGTCTCCCTGTGGATCTGTATATGAAACACAGCTCAGTGTTACTGCCTACTGCTCTTGTTATTCTTCAAGCTAGTGAACTTCAGTGAGCAGATGTTCAATGGGCCTTAACCACAATGGAGACTTTTCTTGGAACATGGTGTCCAGTGGGCCTTACCCACACTAGAGACTTTTCTTGGAACATGGTGTCCAGTGGGCCTTAACCACAATGGAGACTTTTCTTGGAACATGGTGTCCAGTGGGCCTTAACCACAATGGAGACTTTTCTTGGAACATGGTGTCCAGTGAGCCTTAACCACAATGGAGACTTTTCTTGGAACATGGTGTCCAGTGAGCCTTAACCACAATGGAGACTTTTCTTGTAACATGGTGTCCAGTGGGCCTTACCCACACTAGAGACTTTTCTTGGAACATGGTCACACTAGAGACTTGGCTTGGAACATGGTGTCCAGTGGGCCTTACCCACACTAGAGACTTTTCTTGGAACATGGTGTCCAGTGGGCCTTAACCACACTAGAGACTTGTCTTGGAACATGGTGTCCAGTGGGCCTTACCCACACTAGAGACTTGTCTTGGAACATGGTGTCCAGTGGGCCTTAACCACACTAGAGACTTGTCTTGGAACATGGTGTCCAGTGGGCCTTACCCACACTTGAGACTGGTCTTGGAACATGGTGTCCAGTGGGCCTTAACCACACTAGAGACTTTTCTTGGAACATTGTGTCCAGTGGGCCTTAACCACACTAGAGACTTGTCTTGGAACATGGTGTCCAGTGGGCCTTACCCACACTAGAGACTTGTCTTGGAACATGGTGTCCAGTGGGCCTTACCCACACTAGAGACTTGTCTTTGAACATGGTTCCTTCACTGTTGTCAGTGTATTCTGCTTAACTTTGCCACTGCTGATAACAGCTGTGCCTGGATTACTGGCTGAATATGAATTCTGCCTCTGACAGGACACTCCACTTCCTTTATGGTGGTATTTTAATTCTTCCTTATGGTAGAATGGACAGTAAGATATCTACAGACCAATCAGACAGTATGCTGCCCTTTTTTTCCTTTTCGTAGGTTCTAAGGGATGCAGCCGTAGCCTTTCAAAGCTGTTGGGAAATATTGCAGTATTTCCTTATTTCCTTTGATTCCCTTGTAAATATTTCAGCTCTCAGTGCCTGCACAGATTTCTTCTTGCAAGAGTATTGTGTCTTTTTGGTTTATTCTTTCAAATTTTAGGCTTTGTAAGGACAGTTTTCCCTTTGTATTTGACTTTTACCTGTATTATAACTAAAATCTCTCAGTAATGCAAATACCATTTCAGGCCTTCCCCAAAAAGAAGTCACTAGCCTTGTGGGAGTAACCTGGTCAACAAAAGATAAATAAATAAAGTGAAATAAATGGAGGCTTACTGCTGTTTTCCTTAACAGCTCAGATTAGTCACTGGATTTCCACCTAGCTAGATTACTTTTAAAGTTACCCCTGCGTTTTACTTCTCACTTTATCAGTTTTAGGGTAATGAAGGTGCTGCACTCCTGGACTGCTGACACTGCAGTGTATAATGGGGGTGCTGCACACCTGGACTGCTGACACTGCCATGAAGTATAATGGGGGTGCAGCACTCTTGGACTGCTGACAATGAAGTGTACAATGAGAGTGCTGCACTCCTGGATTGCTGACACTGCAGTGCATAATGGGGGTGCTGCACTCCTGGACTGCTGACACTGCAGTGTATAATGGGGGTGCTGCACTCCTGGACTGCTGACACTGCAGTGTATAATGGGGGTGCTGCACTCCTGGACTGCTGACACTGCAGTGTATAATGGGGGTGTTGCACTCCTGGACTGCTGCACTCCTAAGTGTGCCGTAATTCAAAAGAGATGTTAAACTGAGGTCACATTTGCTTAATTTGCTTAAGTTTGTGGTAGCTCAGATGGATGTAAAAGATCCCACAGCACCTATTGAAAATAGTGGAAGTTCCCCAATACCCAGAACAAATTTCAACCTGTAGTATAAATACCACCTCAGGTCTCCCCGAGACCACTAGTTAAGTGAGACTAACCTGGTCAACAAAGGGCATATTAAGTAAAGAAAAATTTATATGGCTGCAACTCTCTAAGTTGTACTCTTTGCCTTCAGACTGACTCAGTTTCTCTCAGCTTTGCTGAGGGGGGTTGCAGCTTTGCCTGAAATGTAATTATCCTTCATCAATGTAGCCCAAGATACGTCTCCAGAATTATAACTATAACTTTTATTTATTTCTCACTTAGAGCTATTTTAGTTGTACTCCATCCATGACAATGTCTGTGCTTTTGTTTATGTACTTTTATGGTGCTTATTATTATAGTGGAGGCGGCCACCAAGAAAGAGTTGGCAGAAGAAACTGCCAATGTCGATCTGCCTAACAAGGAGTCTAGAGCACTGGACAGGATTGGGAAGCACATTTATGTCTCAGCAACCTTTGCGCTGAGGTTGTTAAACTACCTGGTTCATTTTACTTGACTGCAGAGGGACCTTATCAAAGAACTGTCAGCTTCTGTGTCAGAGTCCATGCCTGCAGAAGAATTTAAGAAAGTTTCTCCCAAGCTGACCACTCTCTTTTCTACCACCAACTCATTGATGAGGTTAATCTCGTATACCATGGAGGGCACCTCGCGAGCAGCTGGTTCAGGACTTTCCCTAAGGAGACACACCTGGATGAGGCAATGTGATTTTGTGGAGCCCTTTAAGGCCTCATTTGTCAATGCCCCTTATAATGGTTCCTCCCATTTTGGGCCATCGGTTAGAGACACACCCACAGCGAGAAGGACGGGAAGAACCTTTCTGCTGTTGGAATCAAGTTTTCTACCCCCCAAGGTCCTTCTTCAGGAACCAAAGTGGGAGTAAGGAAATGTGGTTCCGCAAGTCCCAAGGGCCTTTCCAGAACCCATGCAGAGAACCGTCCTGTAGAGGCATAGGGGAGGGTTTGATGGTAGATGCCACCCTAGAGGCACAGGGGGTCCACAGAACCAAGGCTTTAGGGAACCTTCCCACAATAAGCTGTACCAGCGCTGCTGAAGTGCTGCCCGACTGTCTCTGGAGGCAGTCGGGGGTTGACTAGCTTTGCACCCTGAAGCTTGGACCCAATTGACTCAAAACCATTGGGTGTTAGCATAATATCCAGAGGTTATTACATTCCCTTTTCCCTGCTACCTCCAAACTCCAAAAGCCTTCCTTACATGCCACCCAGTCAGTGGGAACAGGCAGCACAGGAAATCCAACAATTGTTTTTAAAAAGAGTCATCCAGGAGGCCCCAGACAAACAGAGAGGATTTGGAACCTGCTCCCACTTCTTTTTGGTGCATAAAAAGACAGGGGACCTAGGATCCATCCTGGATCTGAGCAAGTTAAATGAGTATGTAAAGAAGTCAAGGTTCTGAATGGTTACTGTTCAATCCATAACAACTGGATGTGCTCAATAGATCTGAAGGACGCGTACTATCACATCAAAATAAACCGGCGCTCCAGGAGATACTTGCTCTTCCAGCTTAGAGCCAATCACTACCAGTTCAGAGCACTGCCCTTTGGGCTCACCATAGCTCATTGGGGTGTTCACCAAATGCATGGTAGTGGTAGCAGCTCACTTGAGGCTTAAGGGATTCTAAGTGTTTCCATATTTAGACGATTGGTTCCTGACCGCTCCCATAAGGCATTGGCTCATCCAAGGCAGAAACTACTTAATCCAGTTATCACACTCCCTGGGCATCACCATAAACATAATCTTACCTGACTCTGCTTCAGAACCTAGAATTCATAGGTATGCAGCTCAACATAAGGAGTCAGATAGCTTCTCTTCCTTCACACTGAGTAGCCACTCTGAGGAATAAATTACAGCAGTTGTTAACCGGACAATCTTCCATGGCTCAATTGATCCTGCAGATCCTAGGGTCCATGTCTGCAGCTGTTCTGTTGGTTCCCCTAGCCAGATTTTTCATGCAGGTTCTGCAGTGCACATTAGCCACACAATGGTCCATTTTGCCTCAGCCCTTGTCCCTTCACATCAGATTGACTCCCATCTGCAGGTGTCACATCAGTTGGATACAGTCAGACAATATTATTCTAGGCAGACCATTTTTGAACCCCCTGATAGCCACCATGACCACGGACGCATACTAATTCAGTTGAGGGGACATTACAATGGGAAAATGGTCCTAGGCATGTGATCCCCTTCCAAGACCAAGTTGCATGTCAGTGTCCTAGAGCTGAGAGCAGACCTACTAATGTTACAAGCCTTTCAGGACGTTTTCCTGTTGGGGACTTTTGCGGTACACACCGACAACATGTCAGTTGTCTGGTACATCAACAAGCAAGGAAGAGCCCATTCTTAGCCATTGTGCAGGGAGGCCATGAGGGTGTGGGAGTGGGGGATATCTTCAGACCACCTTCTAATTGCAATGCATATTCCCAGGGAAAACCAGTGATCTGGTGGACAGACTCAGCAGATCGCTCCTGATTCCGCACGAGAGGTACCTCAACCAATTAGTAGCGAACATGACCTTCAGCAGTTGGGGTCAACCTCTTTGCCTCTCCCCTTTATCAACAACTGTAGCAAGTTCTTCTCCCTGATCCCTCCTGCAGGGGAGCCCCTGAGGGCTGCACTAATCCACAATTAGTCCCTGGGTCTCCTGTATGCTTAACCTCCTCTTTTGCTCATCCCCAAGTTTCTTCAGAAGGCAAGTGGGTTGAAGAGCTCAGTCATCCTCATCACCCCATTCTGGCCTCGACAGGTGTGTTTTTTCTTTCTGTGGTCTCATCTGAAATATCCACCTTGGATTATGGAGCCAAGTTAGGTCCTCCTTTCTCACCTGTCAGAAATGCCGCATCCGAACCTTCGAGCCCTCAAATTGACCGCTTGGTTTCTCCACTTCCAACCCTAATGAGACAGTCAAGGCTTTAGTCTCTGGTCCAAAAAATTCTTTTGGCCTCTCAAAAGGCTTCCACCAAAAAAATCTACAACACTAAGTGGAAGAGATTTGTCATTTGGGCCACAAACAAGAACATTGACCCTTTCTCAGCACTAGTTTCAGATGTGTTACTATTCTTAGTACCCTTTGCAATGAAGGTACTAGCCTCTCCATTATCAAATTACAGTTGGCTATTTCCAATTTTCATAAGGCAAGTCAATCACGTTCTCTGTTCACCTTTAGACTTTTCAAATCCTTCCTGAAAGGTGTCTTTTTATTAAGGCTCCCTATTAGAGGATCCATCTCCCCCTTAGGACCTCACTCTTGTGCTGCAGGCTTTGATTCAAGGACCCTTTGAACCAGCAGCTAGTTGTGACATGAAATTTCTGTCATGGAAGACAGCTCTTTTGGTGGCTGTAACTTCCACTAAGAAGATTTCTGAACTACAAGCCTTGTCCTGTAAACCTGCTTGCATTCTGTTTCACTACCGACAACAATATTAATCAATCCAGCTATTTGCCAGTGTTCTTCCCCAATTTCTCTAATAATGGGGAATATGTTCTTTATCTTCTAGATATTCATAGACAACTTCACTTTTACCTACACAGGACCAAACAACACAGGAAGTCTGATCAGATTTTTGTAGCCTTCTCTTCTAATAGACTTGGACAAACAGTATCAAAAATTGCCTTGGCAAAATGAGTTTCTGACTACATTTCATTCATTTACTCATCCAAAGGATTGGAATTACCTAAATCTCCTAGGGCACTTTACACCTGAGCTACGGCTACTTCCTTGGCCTTCTATTTTAGATCTCCCATTGATGACATTTGTGCGGCAGTGTCATGGTCTAATAATCACGCCTTTGTATTGCACTACAAGCTGGATGTTATTCCAGGAGCAGGGGCATATTTGGTTTGATGATGCTCCAGCATATCCTTCCATGAGGGCCACCCAGGGTTGATATATCGGCATATCCTTCCATGAGGGCCACCCAGGGTTTATATATCTGGGGACTCCAACCCTGTCGTTAGGAGGAATGAAGGAGACATCATCAAATTAAAAAGTTATGTCTTACCATAACTTGGCATCTGTGTTGTCTTCCTTCATTCATCCTCGCTTTCTCACCCAACCATCCCCCTGCCCTTTCTCTTCTTGAAGAACCTGGATGATGAAGGGTCGATTATGCCGTATGTCCAAAACTCTTCTGAAAGTCTAAGATGTCTGAATGCTGAATGTTTGGATTGGAAAACTCAGTCTGAGGTAGTTGGGTGGATGTAGGGCATTATGGGTGTGAGGGAGAAGCTTGAGAGTCACATCCAAGTCTGTGAAATCTGAGACCTCATTGTGAGGATGAATGAAGGAAGACAACGCAGATGCCAAGTTATGGTAAGACATATCCTTTAATCTTAGGTTTTGTTACAGCTGTGGGGAATCCATGATTGTAAGTATTTTGAAAAATGACAGCGCTTGTATTTAAAAAAAAATCTTCTTTTTTCAAGTTCAATAGATGCTGCTTCACAGGTTTGAGAAGCACCTCTACCAAAGTACTTCACCACAATTCGGCTTTTACTATGCTTCCCAGTTTCTATTCATGACCTGCCTTTAAGTATTCATCTTTTGTGACCGGTGCTGCCATCTCTGCCATTTTTTTTTTTTAATTAAAATGCTGTTCTGTGCCTCAGGAAGTTCTCCTTTCTCAGTGCTTCGTTCAGCTGTTTTTTTCTCTTGCTGTTTTCTTCCCTCTAGTAGTTATCGCCTTTCTACTGCTCCAGTCTTTTCTTCAGCTATTGTCCTTTGCCTGTTATCTCTTTGTCTAATGATAACATTCATTTTTATATGCAAGAAATTTTTGTCTGAATAGAGTCAAATGTAAACATTTAATAAAATAGTAAGTTCTTTTTTAACTAGAAACTACACTGCCAGCATGTTAATGACATCAGGCTTAATAGCGTTTCTATTCATAACACAAGTTATGCTCAGTCCAGTGTTCTCCATTATCACCTAGATATCTGTCACAGAGAATGCCACTTCTTTGGAATGTCTGCCTTTCCACATAAAACAAAGAACTTATCCATTTGTTCAGAATACATTTGAATATTATAAGTATCTGGAAGTTCACCCCAGTTTGCACCCTTGTTCCCTCATGGGTAGAGGCAGCTTGTAAATGTTCTGCTTGCCTTTCAGATATTTGTACTTAAAATATAAGGGCTAAAGAATTCCTGGGAATGTATGGCTAGGCTTCTAAAGATATTCATGGATCGAAAGCTTAGTAAGTACCTATGAACCACTTCTTCAGTCAGCTATCTATTTTTGTGCACCCTCCTACATCCCTACACTGTATAAAACTTGAATTCAACCAAATGTGATTAACGCAACTGTGTAATCACACACTTGTGTTGCCACTCATTTTTACACCCACATAAACTTGTTGACTAGTATGTTGGCATTCGAATGACAGCCATATAAATACATGTGTATATATACGGAGCAGTGATGCAGCAGTAGTGTTGTCACCTCACAGCAAGAGGTTCTCCGGTTCGATTCTTTACTGACGTGCCTTCTGTGCAGCATCTGCATGTCCTCCCTGTGTTTGTGGCGGTTTTCTCTGGTACTGCGGTTTCCTCCCACGTTACAAAGACATGCATCTCTAGAGTTTCTCTCTGGGCCTCCGCTGAAAATTGGCTTTGTTCCAAGTTGGACTTTCCCAGTAAATAAATATTAAATAAGTAAAATAAAAAATATACACACACACGTTTTTTATTTGTGTCATTTTATACTGAATCACAAATCATTAAAAATAGATTTTATCAAACGCACTTTTTTTGAATCACATTTCAGACACCTCTAGGAGGCCATAGATTTTCACTGTTGGTGAGGATAGTAGGAATTGCAAGGCAGGATAGTTATTTTATACTTTGCCAGTGTACACTCTCCGAGTTTATCGACATCTTAAGAAGTCTGTGATTGTGTGCCACCTTTGATTCACTCTGGGTTGTTTTCTGTTTTCTCCATAACTGTGTGACCATGGAGTTAGTACTTCTAAGTAATGGGATGTGGAGTTTAAAGCCCCCACATAATAGGGTGCACGGAGTCTTGTCCTCCTGCAAACACAAAGATTTAAAGGAATATTTGCTTGATTTTATATATTTTCTTTTGAAAGTGAATTACAAGAAATGTGTTTTCAAAGATTTTTTTAAATGATTTGTGAATAGATAAGAAAATTCAATTAAAAAAAATTATATATATGTATATATATATATATATATATATATATATATATGTATGGTTCCTTGTTATATTGTCAAAGATTTTTTTAAATGATTTGTGAATAGATAAGAAAATTCAATTTAAAAAATTATATATATATATATATATATATATATATATATATATATATATATAGTTCTTTGTTATATTGTCAAAGGTAGCCTTGACTGAGAAAAAAAAAGTAGGTTAAGATGACTGACTGTTATTGACTGAACATCCTTTTATTGAAAGCATTCTACACAACATCCCTAAACCCCACAGCCCCTTAATTATATACTTATTCCGCAGTCGCACAGCTGAGGAAAAAAGAAGAAATTTTCACATGCAGTAAATCAGCAATAGCCCACAAACTCTGTCATCTACAAGTTTGGGGGTCACAGCGTGACAGTGGGTACCTGTCTGTACTAAATCTGCTAAATTACATCTGTAAAAACTCCCATGATCAAAACTGACACCAAAAATGCCATACATAGAGTTGTACACATTTCAACGAAATGATGTTTCATCTGAAAGTACTTTCAGCCAATAACACATTCAGTCATTTTAACCTACATTTTTTTTCTTTCAGTCAAAGCTACCTTCAGTGATATGATAGGCAACCATATATATGGGTCTAGGACTATTGCCTGAATGCACATTTGCCTGAAACTCAGATGACTGTGCACAATTTCCTGAAAACACAATGTCCTGAAAGTTATATATGGCCTTTTCCCCACTATAGTGCGACCCTGGAGTTAGAATATATATTTAGGGGGCTGTGGGGGCACAGCCCCCCACATACTTTATATTATTGTGTTCTAAAAACAGTAATTTATTGGAATTTTAAGTATCCATGTCTATAGCTAAAAATATTGAAAATTAGTGGGGGGCTAAGACCCCCAACCCCTACCCCCAACTATATATTCTAATTCCAGGGTCATACTACAGTAAGGAAAAGGCCATATATAATTGTCAGTGAAATGTGTTTTAGGAAATTGTGTTTTCAGGAATTTGTGTTTCAGTGAATTCTGTTCAGTCATTTGAGTTTCAGGCAAATGTGCATTCAGGCAATAGTCCTAGACTCATATATATATATATATATATATATATAGAGAGAGAGAGAGAGAGAGAGAGAGGGATTCGTATCACTTCACTGAAAGACCATTTCACTCACACCCATTTTACTGAGACCAAATCACCTAAAACTCAATTCACTGACAAGTAGTACACTAAGGCAAGTCAAAGGTATATGTCCTTTTCCCCACTGTAATGCGAACCTGGTGTTAGTATATACCCCCACCTAGTTGAGTTTTACCAAATAATGTAAAACAAAACCAGACAACAGAAATCCAAATTAACTGGGGGGCTATGCTCCCCCCAAGTATATATATATATATATATATATATATATATATATATATATATATATATATATATATATATATATAATTTATACTAACACCAGGATCGCACTACAGTGGGGAAAAGGACATATACCTTTGACTTGCCTTAGAGTACTACTTGTCAGTGAAATGACATGTAGGTCTCAGTGAAATGAGTGTCAGTGAAATGGTCTTTCAATGAAGTGATATGAATGAATATATATATATATATATATCTACACACACACACACACACACACACACACACACACACACACACACACACACACACACACACGCGTGTATTACCAATAAAACAGCCAAAGTTGACTACAAATAATATTGACCACATAAGGTTGAAATGACGGAACTCAATACACCACTTTGTATGCACTGAAAAACAACCTATGTGGATGCAAAATCTGATTCTTCAAAACACACTAAAACATTGTTTTTCTGTAGGGGGCAAGCCCGCCTATACTCCATGTTGGAAGGAGCTGCATCCCTACACTCCCTGCTAATTATATATACTATCTCCAAGATTGCACAAATACGGGGTAAGGATATATTCCCCAGCCCAGGGAATTGTGCAGTTTCACATTACTGTCAATCGGCTGTTTAATCAATCCTATGCAGTTGACAAGACAGCTGTCAACAATGCACACAATCGACATACTATGCATGTGTCTGTGTAACTTTTGTATGGATTACGGAGTTCTTTCAATCTGTACACTTTGATATTCAGTGCATGAACCCCATATCACTGAAGAAAGCAGGTGTGACACTGTTAGTTGTCAAATGCATTTTACCAACATAATTTACAACACTTTAACACTAGGAGTTTTTACTATGTAGTAAAGGATATTGTGAGCAGATGTGCACCCCTTGGTTATACTTTATCAATTCTTACGTAAACTGCACTAAGTGGAGGTTAGCAGATGCATTTACTGACTTGTAGTGTCACATGCACTTCTTTCAGTGAAATCAGTCTTACCATCCTGCATGCTGTTGCTCAGAGAAATGAATATCCTTTTGTAATGTGATATTTTGTGTATGTTCCAGTTATGCGGGTGGGTGGATATCTGTGTGTGTGTAAACTTCTAGTTGTGTCTGGTGGCAAAGGGGGTGCATGGCCCTTTATGTTTAGTTGTCGCACATGCGGACACACACACACACACACACACACACACACACATATATATATATATATATATATATATATATATATATATATATATATATATATATATATATATATATATATATACATACATACACGTTACTGTGGTTGCCTGACTTTGAGACTGAAGCTGAAGAAGACTGACTAAAATGTTCCCATTTTAAGAGTTCGTAACTTTGACGATCATTTTAAGATGGCTGATGAAAGTCTTGCAAGAAGCGTTGTACTGAGTTTTCTCGGAGTTATTAATTGTCTCTTATTTACCCTTAGGGCAACATCAGGTTGTGTAGTCATCTGATTCATCTCAGCCTTGTGGCCTCCCTTTCTCTTCGTAAACATAGGAGGAGAAATGGGAAATAGCCTCAAGTGCAGGATTATTCATCAAAAAGTGTTCCCTGGCTGCTAAGTGCAGGAAACAGCCTGGCTGTTTATGAGTTTTAACTGAGCAAGAACCCCAAAGGCAGAATGGTAGCTACACAGCTGTGTTCAACCTGAAAAGTAAAATGGAATGCAAAATAGTGTTTATTCACAGCCTTTTTTTAAGAACCTCCAAGTGCACTGCAGAATTGGTAGGGACAATGAAGTAATGAAATGTACTGATGGCACAGGTGAAGAGCTGATATTTGTGCTTCTGTTTCAGATGTGTTACAGCAAGTACAGAGAGATAAAACTAAAAATGTAACATCAGAGACCCTCTTTTATGCGTCTGATGTTTGGGCTCATCTTTTCCTCTAATCAGAATTTGGCAAAAAACTTGGAAGAGCCCACATTTGGAAATCTGAATGTACCCATTCCACTGCAGGCTGGCTACTTAAACATGCTCACCCCCCACCAAAGCTTGCCATTTCATTTTTGCTGTTCTGATAGTACAGATCATGATCCCTGCTGGTGAAGTTTTTCCATGCATACACACAATAGACATTCAAAGTCAAGACCTGCACCTACGTTGCCTTTATTGTGTCAGAGAGGGGCAAGAGATTAAGAACTGTTATACTTATTAGAATTTTGACCCTGCCGCTGACAGACTTACCTAACTGGTGACTTAAAAAAATGAAAGCTATTAGGCTCTTCTTGTGCAGGGACTGGTGGAGAAATCCTTTACGCAACCTGAGGCATAGATCAAAGCATCAACAGAAGGTCAGACTGTCTGAGAGCAGATTGTGTGTGGCCTGGCCTCCTAGCCTTCTTTCATTTCCACTGCATTTTAAGTTACCCCAACTCCCTGTTTCTGCTAAGCCTGTGCTTTGCTAGTGAGAACTGCAACCCACTCCATTTCTTTTTTTCCATGGAAGACGGGAGAACCAGAGAAAATGCTGAGTCCCCAGTACATATGTTGTAAGGTGTCCCAGGGTGTCAGTGGCATGTCATCTTCAGTTGACTGTCTGAAACTTGAAGCTAGGTGGTGTAATCCTAGGGAGTGACCCCTTGAATCATCTTGTCTCAAATCAACAAAATCTGGGGCTAAGGACTGCCCTGCTAAGACCCTCCAGCTCTTCGGGATTGATTAGGGTCCATATAGTCATTCTGTACCAGGACTCCCACTTGAAACTTTAAATGTTAAACAGATATTTGATGCCTGGTGGAAAGCTGAGCCATAGGTGTGGAAATACAATTAAGGAATGTGTTCTGAAGCTGTCATCATCTCAGACACAGGCCTCTGTCCCATGTACACCACATCAGAAGTGTCAGTGGCACTACAGATAGCACACTGGCCTTTGGTGCATAAGGATGTGGGTTTTATTTCCACATCAGTTAAGTCTTGCATGCACACTGTTATGTGCTAGATAGTTCTCGCAGACCCTCCCCTGTGGGTACTGATGGTTGTGGTTCTCATTTGATTTGGGGCTTCTGTGAAGGCGTAGAAATTTTTGTCTCTGAGAAAAAGATAATTGACTTTCCTTTTCTGCCTCCAGGTGGCACCTCCTTTGGATTAATCCTCAAGGTCAGGAGGATCATCTTAGACCTGCATCTACCACCAGTCCCATCTCCATAAAAAAGTCTTGCAGAATATTTGGGGAAAAGACCTGAAGTGCCCTCAGCCACATCTTCCTGCAGAATAATTCATTAAGAATGCTGTTCAAGCAGCATATGAGCATCCTGACAAGGTGAACGCCCTTACAAGCTACTACCTGAGTAGGTGGAACCCTTAATCAGTATATTTCATCTAATTCCTTTCTAATATCTTTGGTCCAGCATGGATCAGAGCGAGTGGAGTATTATGCCTCCTTCTGCTGGACAAAGATTCCAAAACCTTAGACAGGTGTGGTGAGTGAGTGCAGTTCTCTGCCACAGTAGAACTTAGAGCCCTAATTATTTCAAGTGTCTCGGTTCCTGTCCCTCATGGTAAAGCAGGTTGTGGAAAGACATGAAGATCTCCCTTATTCTGACCTCATAGAGGATCTTATACAGGAATCTTCTACAGCACCATTTCCAAAGTGGGGAATATTTTGTTCCCTGTTGTAACTTTGCACTGGTGCTTTTTGCTGAGCCTTAAAAACAGGAAAACTAGTGATCCTCACTAACAAAAAATCAGAAATACTTTACAATGTTAAAACATATCAGCTTTTATACACTTAGAAGTAGGGGTGGAAAATATATGTATTGTTTAATTTTAAACCAGCCTGTTCCAGGCAAACAATATAAACAGTGTTGGAAAAGTGCACTTAAGAGCAGCAAGTACCCCCCCCCCCCCACACACACACACACACACACACACTACTGATTAGATCAAACTAAATCCTAGTTAAGGAAAACACTACCTGTCTATTTGCAGCCCACATTCCCAAATCAGGTATTAAGAAAAGTATAACGTTCATATAAAAAGACTGACTTTTAACTAAAATCACTTTCAGCTAACTAATATAATGAAGCCTACATCATGTCTGTGACGAGAACTAAAATTATATACATAGGTAGATAAGTAAAAAGAGCTAACTAGGTAGAAGCAAGAAAAAACACACACAGCTATTAACCATAAACATTATCTAATTAGAACACAATACAGAAAATATAAATATATCTGTGTAATAATATCTAATAAACATCCATCCATATGTATTAGTGTGCATTTGGGAATGTGGGTTGCAAACAGATAGGTAGTGTTTTCCTTAACTAGGATTTAGTTTGATCTAATCAGTAGTAGTGTATGGGGGTGAGTACTTGTTCTAAAATGCACTTTTACAACCCTGTTTATATTATTTGCCTGGAACAGGCTGATTTAAAATTAAACGATACATATATTTTCCACACCTACTTCTGTTTATATAAAAGCTGATATGTTTAACAGTGTAGTGTATTTCTGATTTTTTTTGTTACTGAGAATCGCTTGTCTGTGATGAATAAAGGCTTGTTGCTTTGGAATACTACCTGGGTTTCATGATTTTTGGAAACTATTGTGCCTGAACTCATCAATGAAGTTTTAAGTTTTGTATTTTTTCCTCATCTCTCATCTTGGTGAGGTTGGAACTACCCAGATTCCTGTGCGTCTTCATTTTTTTATTTTTGCATCCTTCAGACTTTGGCATGTACGTGCACAGCATCTTGCATTTGAGATTGTCATCCCTAAGGTCACGTAGAGGACAGGTTAAAAATGGATTGATTGTTTGTTTATTTATTTGCTAGACTGCTCTGGTGCTTGATAACCTCTAGAGGAGGAAGACAGGCCCTCGTCTTTGTCTAAGGTCTTTTCTAGCGTTTTTTCATTCTACCTCTTCTTCAAGTTCTGAGTTCACCTTGGCTTGTACAACTTTCCCAAAGTATCTCTGATGTAGTCACTGTCAGCCGTTTCACAGAGCTCACTTATCTCCCCCAGAAATAGCTTCCCTGGCAGACCAGTCCCTCTCAGTGTAGCTCTTGGTATAGGCCCAGACAGTATTGCTAAAAGGGGCCACAGATGCTGCCATGTGTTTGGACCAGGGCTGTGTTATTCTCACCTCTTTTTTGTCCCAAATGGGTTGGATGGTTTCTGTCCCACAGTATCTTCAGCCACAGCCACACATGCTTGTGTTACTGCAGGGTGCCTTGACAATGTTGCTGGCCATGGTGGACACCTCACATCCCCCTAAATGGGCATTCCTTCAGTTACAAAGTACTGTCATTTTTGCTTTCTTCAGCACCGATAGTCTTTTCCAAATTCTTGGCTATATTGTCTGAAACTGCACAGAAGAAGAAGACTCTGCATTCATCCCCATACCCCGATAACTGACTGTTGGTCAGCTCATTCAGAAACATCTTAAAATTATCCCTGTAATGGGTATGTCCACATATGCAGTCTCTGAAGGTACTATAAAGTGTGAAAATTCCCCTCTGGCTTCACCTCAGAGAATTGCAGACATATAATTATACACTCCCTGATGTTCACTGTTCCAGCTGTTGGAAAGTGCTCAGTAGGTCATGGTCTTTACCAGCTGGATGAGGTCGGAGCCCATTCTCAGACTCTGCTGCAGCTTCTGGGATGTTCTTCGTGTTTCACTGTTGCAGTCATCACATTTAGGTTATCTGCTTGCAGTAGCCCTCAGTCGGCCTGATTATCAAAGTCTTGGGTCCTGCGTCGCTTGCTGTCTCATCTTCCATGATGTCAGGTAGTCAGGGGAATAAAGCATGCAGCCGACACCATTACATCAATCTTTCTTGCCGTTCAGTGCCCGAAGCAGTAGCAGTTCACAAGTGCCAGTCGGCTGACTTCTGAAATTTTCGTTTTCGAGTTTCAGAACCGAAGTCTTCAACTAAAGCTAAGTACCCCGTTGGGGAACTAAACCGATGTCAGTAAAAGTCAATAATAGTATTTCTTGTGGAAAACAAATACCTCATAAAGATTTCCATTTGTACTGTATTCCTTGCCTAGGCCCTGACCACGACGTACCTCACTGTCAGTTTTGTGCCTTATTTAAGCAACGAACTATTCGGCGTCTGTATATTTACGCTTCTAAATATTTTGGTACTCTGTTCAATTATCCAGATATGTCTTCGGTAAGCCATCCGACTACCGACATTCCGAAAAAACGCAAAGATAAAGACAGAGACAGGCCGCCTAGGTCTAAAGCTGCCGACGACGCTTCTCCTAAGCCAGTCGCCAGTTCGCCGGTACTCAATGAGGAGCTTTCGCAGCCCCTGATACCAGCTACTTCAGATTCGCAGGCCTCTACTGAGACCCATTCGGAGTCCGGTATGCAGCGAGATGCTTCAACTGTGGAACCTGCGGATGTCTCTACCTTGGATGGGTCCAGAGCCGCTGGGCATCTGAGGGTGTTTTCAGGCCTACTGACTTGCTTATTAAACCGACACCATCTTCTTCTTCAAGGCCTAAAACTCGAACCATGCCTAGAAAACTGACGCCCAGACCGCATGGTCAGGCCTGTATGCCTAGAAAACAAATGATAATAATGGCTGAAGACCTTGTTACTTTAATCAGGGGAAGCCAACCTTCCCCCTTTAAGAGACCTAGGACTGAATTTGCTTATGATACTTCTGACCAGGATTCTGAAATTTTTGTTTCCTCTGATGACCAAGATTTACCCTTACCTACCTATGAGGATTCTGATGCAGAGGACTCTATTTCCTCTGCTTCCCCTCCAGAGGATTTCTCTTTTGGTGAAACCTCGCATACTCTTAGGGAGCATTTTCGTTGGGAAAGCCAGGATTATTCTGATTCTAAAAAGAGGCTTAGGGATTTCTTACTCCTGCCCCAGCACAGCCCTTTAGCTATCTCTCCTGTACTAGACATTGTTGATAATGACTTTTCAGAATCTAGCTTGGCCCCTGATTCTTTACCTCCTGCTCCCAGAAAACCTGATAGATGTTACAGGGTTCCTGACTCTCACAAGTTCCTTTTTAAAAATCCTACTGCGGATCCTGAGACCATTTCACAGGGACCCAAGGGCATTAAGGCTACTACTGCCAAAAATCCTACCCCCTCTGATAGAGACTCCAGGGCGCTGGATAGATGGGGTAAAAAGGTAAACACTTGGCCATTAGGGTCTTAAACTGCCAGTTTCATATGTTAAAGTATCAGCAGCATATTATTGGATTGCTTAAACAGAAAATTATGTTGATTCCTGACTGTGCTGAAAATAAGGATTTACAAGATTTAATGCATTCTGCTGAACAGGTTGGAAAACATACTTTGCAATGTGGTTTTGATTCACTAGAGGCATTTTGCAGGGATGCTGTCACTGGGTCTGTACTAGAAGACATGCTTGGCTTAAGGAGCAATCCTTGCCATATCATGTTAAAGCTAAATTAGTGGATACTCCCTTAAATCAGGACCGCCTGTTTGGCAACAAAGCTGAAGTTCTTAAAAAAGATGGAGGAAAAATCTAAATCTATGCAAACTGTTAAATATTTCCCACAAATACAGCCTCCAAGATTTAGTAGGCATTGTCCCTCTAAGAATTAGTCCTTTCCTGCCTCTTCCAGGCCTTCTCAGTCCAAACCCAGACCCAGAAGAACACCCAGGCTTCAGTCCCAGGGTACGCCGAGGACTAAGCAGTGGGGGGCTCCCACTTCCAAATCAGGGAGTAGTAAGACTCCCCCCTATGGTAAACTGTCTCAATGACTTAACTTTAAAACTTCCAAGCACTTCTCAACTGACTGCTCCTTTAGGGGGAAGATTGGTCTGCAGGCAAAAAACTGGGTACTCATTACCCAGGACAAATGAGTTTTAAATATAGTTTCCCAAGAATACAGATTTCACTTCCACACATTACCAACCCCAAACGGTTGGCCAGATCTACCCCCAAATTAGTGGGCAGAGGCTCAACAGCAAGTACTCTCTCTCTTAAGCGTAAAGGCTATTCAGACTGTACCAGAAGAGGAAAAGGGACAAGGTTTCTACTCAAGACTTTTCCTGGTACCCAGAAAAGACAACTCATGGCATCTTATCCTGGACCTGTCTATCTTAAACACCTTTTTGGTGATTCCAAAATTCAAGATGCTAACTCTTCACTAGTTGCTTCCTATACTAGGCAAAGATGCCTGGTTGGCAACACTCATTTTAAAGGAAGCCTTCCTGCAAATCCCAATCAGGGAATCTTGCAGAAGATACCTACGCTTCAAAGCAGGCTACATGTACTATCGGTTCCACTTCTAGCCATTGAAATTTCAAAGCATCGAAGTTCTGATCATCGAGACCAGAAAATTGAATTTTGAAACATCGAAGGTTACAAGTGTAACAAAAATAAATTGTAACAATTGTATGCAAGTGTCAAGTCTTTATTATTTCTTTATATATTTTTTGGAGGGGGTGCTTACTGGTGGCTAGTGGGTGAACTAGTAGGATCACAGGGTGGACATGGTGGAGTATTTCCCATATTATGTCCGGGCATGTATTAGAACAGGCACATGAACGCTGCAAAATTTTTTTGATGAACTGTAGTGGATAAGATGAGTCCAACAACTTGTAGCCATGAAGGAGGTTTATTTCATAGATTATCTGATGCCTTAAGAAGATCATTTTTACTAATGAATGAGGACATGCAGGGTGTAGCCTTGTTGGAGGGTGTTATCAGGCAAAAAGTGTGACACAAACAGCTGACATTCCAATTTTCAGACCCCAACTCACATCCTGGCAAGGGGACCGGAAATTATTTGATGGCCTTCTGAGTAGCAGAGGAAGAAATATTCCATTAGAGCTTTATATCCACCAGAAAGAGAAGTTTGCACTGCCAAACCAGTTTTACATTACTTTTGGAGAGAAGAGTCATATTCATAGTAACAGTGTGCCATGCAAGTCCAAGATGTTGCTCAGTGTTGTAGCTGGGTAGTTGGTGCCAAAGGAGATGAACGGAAATATAAGCATAATGTTGGGATACTTAGAATTTGACTTCAGATTAGCTGACAAATTTAAAGTTTCTGTCCAGTGAATGTATAGCATACACAGTGTGTGTATGTGTGCTTTTTTATGTAGTTTTTTAGTTTGAATCTCTTATTAACTTCAGGTCTTTGTTGTCTTTTTACTCATTTCAGCCAGTCCTGTGGTCCTTGCAGCAGACATCACCACATGTGAAATTAACCTTTTAGCATCCATCATTACAGGGGATGGCTTGCCAAGCAGCACTGAGCCCACTTTAGTGGGCCATAGTCTAGCTCTTCAATGTGTTGTTTTATAGCCTTTGGGCCGCATACAGGCTTCACACCACATGACACTTGTGGACTACCATGAAAGATAAGCAGATGTGCTCCTGTACATGTCCCCACCCCTTTAGTCAAGGAGTCAGCTAGCTGGGGCTTACCCCTTGCTTACAGGTTAGGATAGTCCTGGACTAGAGTATGGCAACCCTCCCGACCTTGTTACAGGAGAACTGGCTTGTAGTCAGACAGGTGTGCTTCTCATAATGAGCCCTTCAGCATAGTAGGAAAACCCAAGTCACTTGTAGTGCAAGTAGATGTGTTAACAGCTGGCTTTCTCTAGTGGTATCCATTGACTTGTTTCCCCATGCTGTGGGCTCTCCAGGGTCAACTGGAGGGGGGGTACCACATAGGCCACAGCAGGAGTGTAAGGCTGCACTGTGCCATTGCTGCCTGCAGTAGTGCACACAGTGGATGAGCAAACATGGGTGGCTGTAGTTGTCTGCAGACATTGTAGCCAGCATGCTTTGAGCTCAACTCAGTTTGAGTGATGTCATGACCAAGGAACAAACTTAGTGCCAGATCACTTGTGAGTGCAGCTTTAAGCATAGAGAGTCTGGCATTCAGTGTAGAGTATTAAGGCTATGAGCTGTTAACAAGCTGCTCCCTGTAGTCCAGAGTTTGATTCACTGAGACTCTTATTTGTTGTGCAGGTAACTTAACCAAAGAATGGTCTGAGGTAATTGGGATAAAATGCTCTCCTGAACTGCATGCCTAATAACTATCTAATCATTGTATGAACTGTAAGGTGGTAAATCCATCCAGCTGGTGGAAAGGATGGGGTGAAAGAAGAGATTTTTTTTTCTTTCTGTAATAGTGTTGTGAACCTTATATGGAAACTGCACCATGGGCCTGTTACAAGTGAGAGCTGCATCCTAGAATGACAGATATTGCTGCACTTCAGAGACATGTCTTTGGGAAGTGATTATAATATCCTTTTGAGATGGGGACTAGAAAAAGAATGGTGTACATTCCACAGTAAAGATCTAAAAAGTTTACCATGTAGTCTGGTAACCACCACAGGGCAACTACATTGTCCAGTAGAGCAGAGAATGGCTTCCAGCATTGCCTAATAGTAACGATGTGGTTGTACTGGTAAAGTAGCAGGACAGAAAATGGGGTACTCTCAAAAGTATGCATGGCATACGCCACAGTTTTTCCAAGGAGACACATCAGTGTATGTGTAGAGGGGAAAAGACAGAAAAACTGACATTACAAACCGTGATCAGACTTGCAGAGTTCCTTACATCATCCACTGTAGGTGCAGTCGACACACTGGCCTGATTAAGCATGGAAACTCATTTCACCCTGTTAGCATGTGTTGGGAGTGCATGGATATTTTAGTACATGCGAGTGGTGAAGAGGGATCACTGAGGTCGTGTCAGAATATCTGGCCATAGAGGTATAGAAGTGCCTAAATAAAGTTCTGTTTTCATTTCTTTTTCTCCTTTTGAGATTCCACTTCTACTAGGCATTGTCCTGTAACTGGTATGCTAATGTTCTGCAAAGTTGGAGAGTTATACATGAATCCCATCAGTCCCTAGTTATACACTGGATCCTTTAACCAAATGACATAGCGTCTTTGTGCTCCTGGTTATCGTGATAAGTGGATCTGGCCTCTTAGTTGGGCCTTCCTTGCTCACATGAGTAAAAATGAACAGTGAACTCTTTAGTGTTAACAAGCAAGCTGGTGTGGGTTTGTGACCAAGTACCTTTTCTCTTTCCAGACATCAAGATATGCAGACAAGGACACGTTACGTGAAGCTTGTGGACAGTGTCAGAGACAATGCTGGAACTGTGAGGTAAAGGCTTTTTTGTATAATATGCATGTTATTCTCAAGGTATTCGTTCATAGATGTGGGGTTAGCCATACAACGTTTCCTAGCCCCATCACTTCACAGTTGTGACTCATTGCAAAGCAAATCAAAAATAGCTTTAAAAAGTTACATTTAGAAAGATAACACACACATAAATCAATGAAATGCCGAAAAGATTTATTTATTTATTTATTTGTGGAAATGCTGTTTTTTCACGTGCTGATTGTTACTGTAAGGGCCTGGTTTCTCATGTGGTGTTACTTTAATGGCCTGGTTTCTTATGTGCTGTTAAATTAAGGGCCTGGATTTTAATGTGCTGACTGCTAAATTAAGAGCCTGGTTTCTCATATGCAGACTGTTACTTTAAGGGCCTGGTTTCTCATACGCCGAGTGTTACTTTAAGGGCCTGGTTTCTCATGTGCTGTCTGTTACTTTATGGGCCTGGTTTCTCATGTGCCAACTGTTATTTTAAGGGCAGAGTTTCTCATGTACTGTTACTTTAAGGGCCTTGTTTCTCATATGCTGACTGTCAATTAAAGGCAGGGTTTCTCAAGTGCCGACTGTTACATTACGGGCCTGGTTTCTCATGTGCTGACTGTTAAATTAAGGGCCTGGTTTCTCATATGCTAACTGTTATTTTAAGGGCCTGGTTTCTCATATGCTAACTGTTATTTTAAGGGCCTGGTTTCTCATGTGCTAACTGTTATTTTAAGGGCCTGGTTTCTCATGTGTGCTAACTGTTATTTTAAGATCCTGGTTTCTTATGTGTTAACTGTTATTTTAAGGTCCTGGTTTCTGATATGCTAACTGTTACATTATGGGCCTGGTTTCTCATGTGCTGACTGTTACTTTAAGGGCCTGGTTTCTCATGTGCTGACTTACTTTAAGGGCTTGGTTTCGCATGTGCTGACTGTTATTTTAAGGGCAGGGTTTCTCATGTACTGTTACGTTATGGGCCTGGTTTCTCATGTGTTAACTGTTATTTTAAGGGCCTGGTTTCTCATGTGCTAACTGTTATTTTAAGGTCCAGGTTTCTCATGTGTTAACTGTTACTTTAAGGGCCTGGTTTCTCATGTGTTAACTTTTATTTAAAGGTCCTGGTTTCTCATATGCTAACTGTTGCTTTAAGGGCCTGGTTTCTCATGTGCTGTTATTTTTAAGGTCCTGGTTTCTCATGTGTTAACTGTTACTTTAAGGGCCTGGTTTCTCATGTGCTGTTATTTTAAGGGCCAGGTTTTGCATGTGTTAACTGTTACTTTAAGGGCCTGGTTTCTCATGTGCTGTTATTTTTAAGGTCCTGGTTTCTCATGTGTTAACTGTTACTTTAAGGGCCTGGTTTCTCATGTGTTAACTGTTACTCATTCACTCCAATGGAGCACAGGAAATTTGCACTGTAACTTACAATGGGCGGAGCCTAAGCCTTTTGACAGAATCAAATTATGTCCTCACATTTCAAACAAATGTTCACATCTCTGGAACCATAGGGATTATGAAAGCAGTATAAATGGCAAAATCTTCAGCAAAAACTATTTTTATAGTAGTAGTGTTCCTTAGGTTTTAGGTCATAAACAGAATTTTATAAGTCACAGTAAACACGGTAGCAATTACATTTGTAATATTTTGTAAACAAGTAACAATATCTCAGCAACCACTCAAATTACACACATACTGTCAGCAGCATTTTATTCATCTAGCTGAGAGCTTTCATATGAGACTAAGGAGTTCTGTGTTACTTGGTTGTTGAGATATTTAGAAAAATGTGAAAATTATATCTATATAAATTAATATCACAAAAAATAACAGATAATATCTATTAACCTGCACTAGACAGAAGTCAAATGTTAATGCAGTTGAGTCTGCCATTATGTAAGTTTTAAGATGAAATCTTTTAAAACCTTGTGTATAGCATGGTTTTGGAATTATTGATGCAAATATGAACAAGCAGTACTTGATGCCTAGAGGCGTCAGTAGGTGTTAACTGCAGATGCACCTGGAAGTGTCAGTTGGATGTAATGAGTTTAGAGCCTGGTTTCTCATGTACTGACAGTTACTTTAAGGGCCTGGCTTCTCATATGCTGTCACTTTAAGGGCAAGGTTTCTCATGTGCTGTTACCTTAAGGACAGGGTTTCTCATGTGCCAACTGTTACTTTAAGAGCCTGGTTTCTCATGTACTGACTGTTACTTTAAGGGCCTAGTTTGTCATGTTCTGACTCTTACTTTAAAGTCATGGTTTCTCATGTGCTGTTACTTTAAGGGCAGGGTTTCACATGTGCTGTTACTTTAAGGGCCTGGTTTCTTGTGTGCTGTTACTTTAAAGGCAGGGTTTCTCGTGTGCTGTTACTTTAAGGGCCTGGTTTCTCATGTGCCAAATGTTAGTTTAAGGGCAGGATTTCTCATGTGCTAACTCTTACTTTAAGGGCAGGATTTTTCATGTGCCAACTGTTACTTTAAGGGCCTGGTTTCTCATGTACTGACTGTTACTTTAAGGGCCTAGTTTCTCATGTTCTGACTGTTACTTTAAGGTCATGGTTTCTCGTGTGCTGTTACTTTAAGGGCAGGGTTTCACATGTGCTGTTACTTTAAGGGCAGGGTTTCACATGTGCTGTTACTTTAAAGGCCTGGTTTCTCGTGTGCTGTTACTTTAAAGGCAGGGTTTCTCGTGTGCTGTTACTTTAAGGGCCTGGTTTCTCATATGCCAAATGTTACTGATTTCTCATGTGCCAACTGTTACTTTAAGGACAGGGTTTCTCATGTGCCAACTGTTACTTTAAGGGCAGGGTTTTTCATGTGCCAAATGTTACTTTAAGGGCCTGGTTTCTCAAAGGGTTGATCAGTGATGCTTCATGACAGAGTTTTCCTTGGGTGACTGGTATTTCAAGTCTGGTTTGTGATAGGCTGACCAATGCCTTAAGGTCCTGTTTTCTAAAGGATTGACCAGCATTTTGAGGTTTAATGTTTCACTGGCTGATGAGTATTTACAGCCTAGTTTTCTGGTGGCTGCCAGTGTTTTGCGGATGTAGCTTTTAACAGGCTGCCCAGAATTATTTTAAGAGTCCAATCTCTACCTCTCTCTTTGCCTGCTTGTTCCACATTGCAGTTCAACTCTCATACCCATATCCCACAACACCCCTTAGAGGGTTGCTCCTGTCTGTAGTGTACGTTAGCTTCCCAATGACATACCTTTAGATGGCCGGTTGCTTGGGGAAGAACTTAATGTAGAATCTGCCATGGTCCAGGCAGCCATGAAGGGTGTTTGCTTTTTCTCCTCTACTGTGTGTCTCTGAGGCAGCCTGACATGTGCAAAGCCCCTCAGTGAGGCCCCAGTAACATACATGTGCTTCTGTGTGTGAGTGTAGTTGCTATTTCTGTGAAACAAATAGCATGGTGAACAGGTACATCTTTGGTCCATTTTGCCACACATTAGGACACTTTCTGCCCTAGTAACACAGAAGCTGGAAATCGTTGTTCACTCCCACCTTCCCTTGTCAGTTCCACCAACTTTATCCCTATGTACCGATGAGCTGACCAAGTGCACATTTCTTGATTATTTTTGTGTCCTAATGGTGATCCCCATGGTTTTGTATTAGGGAGAAACTTAGTGGGGCAGATAGTCCTCCTAGCCCTGCGGATGGGCCACCTGAAAACTCAACATGCTACTAGAATCCATATAACTGGCATCACAGACACAAGTCCTACCTTTACAGCAGTGGGCAGCTCTACATGACCAGGGTTTTAAACATCTTAGTTTGCCATCGGCTGGCTAATGCTGCAAGGGTGTAAAATCCCATGAGCTGAATAGTACTTTTGGGCTGTAGTTTCTTCTGGTCTGACCGGTTTAGTTGGGACCTGTTTCCAGGCTAACGAGTGCTTTAGAATCCTAATGACCAGTGGATGACCAGTGTTTTAACAACCGAGCTTTTCATTGCCTACCCATTGTTAAGACTGAATTACAAGCTACTAACTAACTGCTTTAACATCCTAGTTGCCTTTTGGTTGACTAGCATTTCAGAATTTGCATGCAGAAGTCAGCCTTGAAGTCGTTGCTGTTTGCCTCCTGCTGCCTCTGTATTTGTTTGCAAACCACGATTGCCATCTTCCTTCTCCCGTGCTTAGTAACATCCTTTGTGGTATATTCATGAGTTACATACCCCCCACCTGCACAACCTACACACCCAGTTTCTGTTTTCATTGCTGTATGGTTTTTGCAGGTGACTGTGCCGTATAAATTGTTGGTGTCTACAGCCGCAGGAAACATGACATTAATGGTGTATAAACCTTTACAGTCTTTGCTCGTTTTTTTTTCTTGTAAATGTTCACCGCTTTCTTATTGAAGCAGTTCTTCTTCTTGTCCCTCCTGTTGACTTGCTGTTCCCTTTTGCTGTCAGCTTGTCACTATACTGGTCCTGATGCTGTTTTCTACTGCACTCGGTTTAGTCATCATGGTTCAGAGCCTCTTTGGAGATTAGGTATTGTGATGTATCAGTTACGCTGAGTAAACAAACCTGAATGTCTGATAAACAAGAAGGTTAAGTCAAATTGTACCGCATAGTGCAAAGCTTATGGAACTCCATCAGGTGGTGGATTTCAAAAGGTTTAGATTTGGTACTGAACAGCGGTCATGTAATAAGAGGGATAGGAGTGTGAGAAGTAGGTGTGGACTGAGTACAAGTCAGAAATGATGGTGTTCAAATAAGACTGTGCAGATTACAAGACAGCAGCCCCAGTCATGTTTCTGGTTTGTGTATGAGTTGTGTGGTGGGTGGCAGCAAAATGTGTACTGTTTTGTACTATTTTAGATCAAATTCCGCAACCTCTACACCTGGCACTAGTTTTCCATCCAGAACCACAAGGTTGTCTTCCCCTTTAGATGTTTGAATCTTTTTCCCCAAAGGGGAAGGAAGAAAGAGAAGACAAGCAGTTTATTGCAAATATTTAGTGAAAGCCATGTGCAGCTGCTGGTAAGCATGCAGCTTACTGCAAACTGTTGGAAAAGGAATTTATCTGATGTGGCTGAACAATGAAAATACAGTAATGCTGCCTACGGCTGTAATTTTCCTCTCTTTCAAGCTGTCAGAAGCACTTATACTTTCTTTTTCCTTGTCCCATAGTTATTTTCTTTAAAAGTAATTGTATTTTATCTTTCTTTTCTTTTTCAGGATCTTCTCCAGTCTGCATGTATCAGGAGAGCGTAAGTTTATCACAGGATTTTTTCCTTCATTAATTCTGTCACTTGGTGTATTATTGCCCTGTAAGCCACTTGTAGTGAAGCATTGAGAAACATATTAGCTCTTTGTAAGTTTCTTGCAGAGTTGTAGTTTTGTTTGGCTGGTTTTATTTCTGCATTTGTTATAATTTTGCCCTAAGTTTTGTTTCACTCACCTGCTTCAGGAACAGTTCCTCGTTTGACTACAGCTGTTGAATTCCTCATGAAGCTACTTTGCTTGTTCTGATTCTGGCCTGCGTTACATCCCATGCAGCTCCTTCACTCTTGCTTTGAGTGAAGCATCATGCTAACACAAAACCTGTGCTTGCAGCTTAAACATGCAGAACCTTGTACTTTTTCCTGCCATTCATAGACCAGATGAACTTGACTCAGTATTCAAGAGTTTCAAGTAGCACCTGTTGCAGAGATGTTGTGTGTATTGCTTTCATCCCTGAGAAAATCTTTCTGATGTTGCCTTTTCCTGCCTTCGAGTCGACCATCAGAACATCCAGTTGCTGTGTCCTTCAATGGATCTGCCTATCCTTCCTAATCTCCCCCAGACTCAGTCTGACAAGCTTTAAAGTGCCCTAGGACAATGCTTTTTTTTTGTTATGGCTTCCTTCATTCCCTTCTCCCTGCATATCTGAGGGGCAGGTGTGCAGTGGGGATGTGCTGGCATATCCCCTTGCCTCCATGTCAGCTTAGAAATTTGTCTTGAACTCTGTTCTGTAGCTGGTTCATTGGCATAGCGGGACTGAGCCCTGACTATGACTTAGGTGTGTTGGGTGTGATTCGTGACCCAGACAGTGAAGGAGCTTGCCAAAAAGCAGGAAAAGAGCAACCATATTATCTCAACTATTGTCTTACCTGTACCAGGGTAGGTAGGTGTTTGTGTGCCTCCTCTCTGCTGGAGAAAGGGAAGTACAGTAGGAAGCATTTCCTGGGTTCATAATGATTGTTTTTGTCTCTGTGAATCGTAAATATGCTGTCAGAAATGCAGAATAATGCACATACAGCTCATCTCAAAATAAAACTTTACTCACACAAAAACAAAATACTTTAATGGGGGGCTGCACTACCTAATATCCCCACACCCATACGTTTCCAAATATTTTAATTCTTAGACCACACAAAACTGAAGTAGAAATTCTTTTTTATAAAAGCAGCTGATCTTTTCTCTTTCTTGGACTTTCTGAGCCTTAGGGTTAATACGTACAGCAGAAAAAGCATGTTTGGCAAACCAAAACTCAGCACAATTGTTTGTCAACAGGTCCACCAAAAATATGTAAGATATGTCAAGTCTCAACCAGATGAGACATAAACCCAGTGGGGGGAGTGCAGCTGGTGAAGGACTACTATTTGCATACATGAGAGGCACATCTGTGTTATACCCTTTGCCTGCAGTGTCCCGAAGCAATTGACAGTGTGCTTCCAGGACAGAAGTGCATATAGCAAAAAGATAACCCTCCCAGGATGATGTCCATTTAACTACTCTCTTATGCGCCTATGGTAATGGCTGCAGCCAGCCAGGATGCAGGAACTTTGATTGGGGGGAGACCCCCCCCCAAGGGTCTACACACACACACACACGCACATATATATATATATATACATATATATATATATATATATATATATATACATATATACATATATATATATATATATATATATATATATATATATATATATAAAATATATATATATATATATATATATATATATATATATATATATATATATATATATATATATATATATATAAAATACAGGGTACCTTACAGGCACACACATGTGTATTTTTGTATGTCTGCATGTGTGTATTTATGTATATGTACATTTTCACATAGATAACTCACACATGTATATATACAATACATAATTTATGTGCAGGTGCAAGTGTGCATTCACATAGGAGATGTTTAAGCAGTCTGCCAGTTGACTACATTGTGTCATAGATTGTCTTTTAAATTGTGTTGACACCCAAGCTCATTGAATCAAACCACGTTTAGCCAGCTGAAAGCATTAGAGACTGAATGCCTGTAATACGAGCCTCCAGCTTGGCACACTTCGGATGCTGGCATGTTAATCTGTGGTGCTGCTGTGTGAAGGGAAGTTTCATTGAGTGTTGAATTACTGTCCATTTGTCAAGTCTAGGCAGGGCTACATTTAGAAAAGCTGTCTTTTCCATGGTGCTTTTGATCTCTGGTGTTATTTTTCTCTTAGAAGCTGACGACGGAATGTCCATTTGAAGAGGCGCGTTCCATAATGGTATCCATGTATGACAGTTGCACTGTCAGTACAGCAGAATGTTCCGGCGTCTGTACTGCAGCATACTGACCCTGTCCCAGGCACAGAAGTGAACACTCAGCATTCTCTACAGGATTTTATGTAGACTTATAGGCTCCTGTGAATTGGAGACATGCCATCCATTCAACACAGAAGCAGAGTGCTACTCACATGCCAAAGTTAGGAAGAAGCACAGATGTGGGAGGGAGATCATGCATTTCCTCGAGAAGTCTCTCCTCTAGGTGAAGCTGATGGAGTCCTAACCTTGTGGAAATGATTCATTGTGCTTTCTGGTACACAGTACTTGAAAGACTGTGTACAATGAAAATGAGGGTGAAGAACAGCTGAAGTGCTGTGGTGGTGTTACATGCCACACCTCCAGGGAGATTTTACAGGATCAGAAACCCTGTGGGGAGGGTCCAGACCCCTCTGTCTCTGTTTACCAGTAGAGATCCATGAGTGTGTCTTGCTGCAACCCAACCAACAAGTTTAATGACTGTAGTATCAAATTAGGGGCCAGAGTCTGAGCAATAGGGCATGAATGTTAGAACTGCAGGGACCATAGTCTGAGCAATAAGGCATGAATGTTAGAACTGATAAATACTGGGCACAGAAGTATATTTGTGGTACAGGTTTTTGTTGATGTTTAGATGACAATTTTCACATTTTCTGAAACTTGGGGGCCGTGGAGTATGTGTTCTGTAATTTTGAAGAAGCCTTCCATTAGAGCAAGCTTGAACTGTCTTGCAGAAATCTAAAAAAGAATAGAGAGAGAGTCTCAAAAGTTACATGGGTTTGGATTTTGTCAGTGGCCATTTCTGGCATGGTGCCATCAGGTGGTCCCACCTTGTGCTCCTTTGTTTACTGTGTTGAGGATTAACTTTTAATGTAAGTCGGGAGTATTACGTTTGGTCTGGGTTGGCCCCATGGACAGAGTTAAAAGATTAAACCCATAAGTGCCATGCTGTAAGTGCAGTAATATTTTTTAAGAAATCCTTTGTTGAAAATGTAATTATTTCAGCAAGTACTTTAATTTTGTGTTGAGTAGTACACTACCTGAAAACCAGTCTCTGAAGATGTGCTTATTGTGGTGCCTTGGTGGGTGTGGGCATATGTATATGCGTGCATATGTGTGTGTGTGTGTGTGTGTGTGTGTGTGTGTGTGTACATATATATACTTATATATTTTTGTTTGTCTTTTCGGCTTTTCCCAGTTAGGGGTCGCCACAGCGGAACTCCGGTCCGCTAATGATTGGCAGTCGACTTTTTTATGGTGCCGAGTTGCCAGCCCGACGCTCAACCTTCAGCGAAGGCACTCCCATTCATGCATGTCTTTCGGATGGCCACTCGACCATGGGGACTCCACACAGAAGGCACTCCAGTCGAGAATCGAACAGGAGAACCTCTTGCTGTGAAGCAACAACGCTACCGCTGTACCGTCGTGACTTTCTGCTGTACCACCGTGGCTTTTGTATATACATATATATATATATATATATATATATATATATATATATATATATGTATAGTTCACTGAATTTCATTTCACCCCGACCACATTGCTGAAAACACAAATTACTGAAAGCTCATTTCACTGAACTGAAATTAGTATATATGTCACTGTGTAGAGTACTGTAAGGCAAGTAAAAGGTGTATGCATTTTCCCCACTATAGTAGATGGGACAGCTTTATTTGAGGAGGCCTTGTTTCATTTTTCTGATCTTGCACATGACCAAATCACACTTGTGTGTGAAATTGAGTCTAGTCCTAGAAAATAATTATATTTATTTTGAGGGCAAGTTTTATCAGCAAATTAAGGGGGGTAGCGATGGGGGTGGCTTGTGCCCACATGTATGCAAATTTAGTACTGTTGGGATGGGAGACCAACCATGTGTTCCAGTGCCCCTTTTAGCACAGAATTAGAGTGTACGCCAGATTTCTGGATGGTATTTTTATTTTGTGGGATAGACCTAGTACTGAGGTTGAATAATTTGTACAGTATCTCAATAATACAACAGAATTTCTAAAATTTACATATAAGTTTGATGGTTCAGGTATCAATTTTCTAGATGTGTATATCTTCCATGACAATAGTGGTTTTAGATCAAGGATTTTTCGAAAGGAAACGTTCTGCAGTTCTTATTTACATTTTCAAAGCAACCACCCTGTAACTCAAAAAAGAAGTATTGTGAAGGGACAAGCTATCAGGGTAGCACGCATGACATCACATCACGATGATGTAAAAAGTGAACTAGATAACATTTGTATTATGTTCCAGGAGAGGAGATACCCCAAAGAATTTGTTATGGAAATAATAGATGAAATATACAAAAATGGGGTACTGTTTACAAACCACTTTTGGGAGTAGGTTTAGCCCCATCTAATACTGAATGTAAGATATGAGAAAGCATTGTGTTACAATATAACCATCTTACCAAAAAGATTAAGAATGCCTTGAGTTCCAATATGAACATATTTAGGGTAAATAAAGATGTCTATGATAAGGTGGGTAAAGAACAAAAATTTGTATATAGTACAGGAGCAAACTTCAAAAGACCCGCAGTGGTGGTGCTGCGGTAGCATTGTCGCCTCACAGTAAGACGCTGTCCGGTTCGATTCTCAGCTAGAGCGTCTTCTTGCGTGGAGACATACGTGAATGGGCGTACCTTCGTTGAAGGTTGTGTGTCAGGGCTGGTAACTCGGCACGTAAAAATCAACTACCAATCATTAGCGGATCGGAGTTCCGCTGTGGTGACCCCTAACTAGGAAAAAGCCGAAAGACACAAACAAACAAACAGGAGCAAACTTCAAGAAGCTCTTGGAACATAGGATAGACAGCTCTAGTACAAGAGATGCTAGTACAAGGCCTTGTGGAGCTTGCAGTCAGTGCCTCTTTATTTTTAAGGAAAAATTCATTACCCAAAACAACAGAATGCATAGCAGAGTTTACTTTAAAAAGGGTAATTGTAAGATTAGCAAAGTGGTCTGTTTAAGTGTTTGTGCCACATGTTTTTACTTTTATGTAGGTAAGACCGAACGTCCCTTAAGATGTAGAATATATGAACATATAAATGGTATCAAAAATGGGAAGCAGAATAGTGCACTGTATAGACATTCTCAGACTTGTTCTAACTTTGATAAGTTTCTATTTGGGATAGTGGAAATTATTAAATTGGATGGCAGGGGGGAGACTGGAAAAACATTTTAAAGAAAAAAGAAACAGAATGGCAGCTTAGGTTAGCTGTAACGTTCCCCCCAGGCTTGAATGATGCAGTTTCTGTTGTTCCTATGTTACATGAAAAAGCAGATAGAATATAACAAACTGTAAGGTATATGTATTTAAAAAAAAAGCAGTTTGGTTAAATATATTGAACCATTAAATTGTTTAATATATGCTGCTTTGTGTTGATCCTGTCCAGGCTTTTTTAATTAATTAATTAATGTGTGAAGGTTTTGAATTACATTTAACATTTCATTGGTGGAACTTCAATTGATATTAGTATTTAAACTGCCTTTTTTATGCCTTCTTTGTTATTCTGATGAAGTCTGTCTTTACTGAGTCGAAAGTGCTCAATAACTGTGTTACTAAAATACTTTTGTGGATTATAGCAACTGTGGTGTGGTGATTACTTGGACTACATCTCTTTTATGTGCATTTTTTGCTGGTTTTTGACTTTTATTACTTTTTTATATTGTATTTTATCAAAAACTTCAATACAGTACATTTTAAACAATAGACATGCATAGTTACACCACTAGTGACTAACTCTCTCCAGAAGACAATATGTACTCAAACTAAGACTAAGGCTCTGCCCCCCATCCCACCCCAACTATATATACTAACTCCAGGATCGCACTACAGTGGGGAAAAGGACATATACCTTTTACTTGCCTTGCAGTACTCTACACAATGCTATATATACTAACTGCAGTTCAGTGAAATGAGATTTCAATAATTTGAGTTTTCAGCAAAGTGGTCGGGGTGAAATGAAATTCAGTGAAATGAGATTCAACGAAACAAAGTAGACCCATATATATATATATATATATATATATATATATATCTATATATATATATCTATATATATATATATATATATATTTGGATGCCCTTCAAAAACCAAAAACCCTACTTACCCGAAACCCAAAAGGCAGAGACGAAAATCCTGAGATTCCAGAAGACCAACTGCCCAGAACATTGACAAAAAGCTAAGTAACCGATCGCCCAACCCACAAACACACTAAAACCGAAGCACAGAAAACCTACCCATGTGGGGGTGTCTGTGCCCCCCAACCTAAATATACCAACTCTGAGATTGCACTACCATGGAGGTAAGGGGCAAAGGTCAACATGCTGGCCAGGTGGTTAGTGATTTGTTGGTGTTCCAAGTGGTCAGTCTTCTAGGATGTCGGGATTTTCTTCTCGGTCTTTTGGGTTTCTGGTAAGTGGGATTTCGGGTTTCTGAAGGATACCCATATGTATGTATGTATGTGTGTGTGTGTGTATATATATATATATATATATATATATATATATATATATATATATATATATATATATATATATATAGAAAGACGAGATCCACAAAATCCTGTTATTTAGCGCTTTCGTTTTTTAATAAAAACTTCTTCAAAAAAAAAAAAACGAAAGCGCTAAATAACAGGATTTTGTGGATCTCGTCTTTCTTTCCCGGCTGTTTTTAGTTTATTTGTGGCTTTGATTTATATATATATATATATATATATATATATATATATATAGAGAGAGAGAGAGAGAGAGAGATGTATATACACACACATGCCTATCTGAATATACATATTTATTTTTTATTTGCATGTCGGTTACCAGGGTAGAACCCCAATCACAGCTTGACATACTGCAGGTTAGTCTGGGTTACATTCATACTGCTAGCAACAAAAATGTAACAGTTACAACCATCAATGAAACACAATGGGAATACAAACTGTTCACAAAAAGCAAGAGCGAGATATTATGTACAAATTTTGCATCATGTTAGTGTGTATATTTTCTAAGTGGAAAAGTATAATCAAAGGTGTAGTAAGAAAGGACTGAGAATTAGGATTGGCCTGGGGGGGTAACACAGATGTTTAGAAGACAAAGCTACAAATAATGTTGAAGAGACAGAGCTGAAAGATATAGAAGGACGTATAAAAATAAATGTCAAATAATTGTGAGCAAGGAGAAAGATTTATGTACATACTTACAGGAAGCAGAAACATAGTGGTAATTGACAAAGTAGTGGTGTAAATGGGGCAGTGTGAGTTAATTAAGCAAGTGCAGAGTGGTGGTTATTGAGTGATACATCCTGTGTTCTGGCATTAGCAGTTGTATTGCTCAAACAGATGCTGTTTCAGTTGGTGCCTGAACATAATGTGCTTAATATGCTGTGTGAGATAGTAAGGAAGGGACAGTTTTGGGACATTCAGAACAATGCATTTTAGTAAATGGGGTTTGCAGAGTACGTCCTCTATCCCAGTGCCTAAGGTTGTCGGTTATGGTATCAGTGATATGTTGCATTCTGAGTAGGGCACTGGCATCTTAGTGGAGTAGTTTGAAGGGCTGGGAACCCAAAAGTAGGAAGAAGTATAGAACTATCTGTAAATGTATATCTATAGTTTTGTATATTTGATGGGTGGATTTCTTTGTGCTTAGTGAAATTGTCTTGTACTGTATATCTGAGGAACAAGTTTCATGTCATTGCCACTCATCATGAAATGGGCTTCCTAATTCTGCAGTACGGGGTTATTCCCCTGTTGTGATTCTTCAGACATATAACTGCAAGTCTCCAAATTGGGGGTAAAACAGCAATTCAAAAGGAGAGTTTTCAATGTCAAAACCTGCTATTTTCATTTTAAAACATATAGGGGCTGAACTTCAAAAAACACTCTACTTATCTATATACTAACTCAGATTGCTGCTGTTCAGAGAAAGAGAAGCCTCTGAGACACAGCAGCTTCAGACGTAGTACGTACTTTATCCACTTTTGCACATTCATTTTCACTGTTCTGCTACTCTGGTTCTAAGTCATGGACATTGAAGTGGTTACAGTAGAAGAAAATTCATTTATCACTCAAGCAAACCTGCCCATATTCCTTATGTCTTTTTTTTTCCTATATTTTTCAGTTAGAATTATTGTTCTCCATTCATGTCTTTGAGCTGCTCTAATTTCACAAGTTGTCTTTTGAATAGGATTTTATGTAGGGTGCACAGCTTTTTATGAAAAAGTAGATTTTTGTCTGGTTTCCATTCAGATTTTCAGGTAAAGTTAAACTTTTTTCAGTAATGTTAGGAGCCAAACTGGAAGCAAAGCTCTCTTCACCCAAGACTGGACTAGACAGTCAAGAGGAGAAGGTAAAATCTTGCACCACACCACACTCATTACCACACCACACTCATCACATAGTCCCTCAAAACCTACACCGCCAAAACACACACATAAAAACACAAAACACACACCTACATTCGCGGAGGCTCTCAATAAAAACCTGCCCAAGCATCAGGGACATCCAAAGCATAAACGCAAGCAAACTCCACCCCCCAACACAACCCAAATGACACATAGCCCACAAACTCAGTGTGCCACTCAACCACAGTCCATAAGGCATAACAACGTACCCAACACTCTAGTCATGGGTGACTCTATGGTCGGGCACACTGATGTTCCATTCACTGGACTGAACAGGGAGAAAGTTGCTGTTGGCTGCCTGTCGGGTGCCAGGATGCACCACATAACGCATGCACTCAGGTCACTCCACAATAAGTACAAATATGACACTGTCATTGTCCATGTTGGTGTGGGTGACCTGAGACTTACCTCCCTGGACTGCATGAGGGGAGACATGGAGGAGCTCTCCGATCTTGTGTCCCAGGTGGGTATGACCCTAACCCTGAGTAGCATCCTGCCATCACCCAGAATGATACCACAGTACAGGGACAGAATGACTGACTTCAACAATTGGCTGGGCTTCTGGTGTCATTCTAAGGGGATCCAGTATTTGTCTGCCTGGGACGACTTGATCGACAGACCACAATACTTTGCCAGAGATGGCCTGCACCTGTCGCCCTTGGGATTCCGGATGCTGGCTGGTGCTCTTGCCACCCCTATAGTGCCTTTTTAGGCAAGGGCAGAGTCACCACCGTAACAGGTACGAGCAGGCAGGGTCTGGGGGTGGTGTTGCTCAATGCTAGAAGTCTAAACTTCAAAATGCACCCACTCGAGGCATTCCTTAGGGTGGAGAACATTGACATCTGTGCAGAGACAGAGACCTGGTTCGGGGCTCCAGAGAGCACCCCTGCATTGCCAGGCTGCGATTCATACCACACCTTTCGGCCACCTAACCCAGAACGAAGCACTAAAGGTGGAGGCGTGTCCATGTTCATTAAGGATATCCACATCTCCAGGCTGGTTGCACAGTGTAATGCATCCGAGATTATCCAAGTGCAATTAACTCTGGGCAAGACCGCAATCCAAATTGTAGCTTGCTACAGACCCCCCACCATGCCCCAGGATTCCCACTCCTCATTTCTTGATACACTGGAAAGTATTAGGGTACAACCCAACACCCTAATAATGGGCGATTTCAACTGCCCCACCATTAACTGGGAAAACTACTCATGTACCAACTCTTTTGCTCAACGTTTTCTGGAATTCATGAATTCCAACGCCTTGGATCAACTTATTCACACCCCCACTGGGGGCAGCAATATCCTAGACCTGGTCATTGCCGACATGGGAAAACCGGTGTTCCACACCAGAGGTCAGTTCCTCGTTGGTCGGATCCGACCACAAGCTAATCGGCCTGGACATCCACATCCCACCCCCACCCCCAATTAGGGAAACCATCGTAAAAAACTTCTCCAAAGCCAACTTCACACTTCTTAGGACAGAGGTGGCAAACTTTATGACACCCATGCAGATGGACAATAGAGGTATGACTGCTGAATCCTACACAGATGCACTTTATAAGCACTTACACGGGTGCGTGGATCATGCTATCCCTGATAGAACCAAGATGTTATCCTCCAAAGAGGGGAAGCCGATCTGGTGGTCCTCTGCCATAAACGAGCTCTGCGGCAGAGGAAAGAAACTGTTGCAGAGAGGAGTAGAGTCCCATGACTGGAGGAACTCCCTGGTCAGCCTCAGTAAGAAGCTGAGATCCCTCCTAGAATCCTCCAAAGCTGGTTACGAGGGCGGAGTTGCCGCTGACTCTAGAGACAACCACAGGGCATTCTGTAGCTGTGTCAAGGGTCTCGATGGGAACACTCAGATCTGCTCTGTGTTAAAGCACAATGGCAGTAAATATACAGAACCAACTGATATTGCCAACATCCTAGCAGATAGGTTCAGTGCTAACTTTACCCCCTCTCATCCCCTGGAGGGCCCATCTCTATACCGGAAGAATGCAAAGTTCCTATAATCACGGCTGCACAGGTAAAAAAAACACTCTCCAAGGCCAAGAACACAGCATCCTTGGGACCTGACAGTATCCCAGGCTGCGTTCTACACGAACTTCGGAATGAACTGGCACCCTACCTGGGTGCCATGTTCAGTCATAGCCTCACCTCGGGGCTTTGTACCCACTGAATGGCGCACCACGACGGTTATCCCACTCCACAGAGGGGGAGCCACGACAGACCACGGGAACTACCGCCCCATTGGCCTGATGAGCCTGGTCTGCAGGGCCATGGAATGTATCATCGTGGAACTCATAAACAAAGACATTGGTAATCTCCAAACTCTGGACCCTACCCACTTTGGATTTGTGAAGGGCAGATCATGTCTCCTAGACCTGGCTGACTTCTTTGAAGCAGTCACCAGAGCCGTGGATGAGGGTAAAATGGTTCACGCAGCTTATCTGGATCTCGCCAAGGCTTTCGACACCATCCCCCACTCTGCAGTTATAGATGGGCTCACTAAACTGGGTATAGATCCCTATGTCACAGGGTGGGTTGCCAACTGGCTCACGGACAGAACCCACACTGTGAAAGTAGCGGATTCCAAGTCCGACTTCAGACCAGTGATGGGTGGAGTGCCACGGGGTTCGGTCCTGGGTCCTCTCCTGTTTGGTATCTACTTCTCTGAGGTGCAGGCTAACATGGAGGGTCTTTGGCTGAGAGAGTTTGCAGATGACTGCAAACTAGGAGCCATAATCGAAACTCCTAATGATGTGGACAAACTACAAAGGGGCCTCACTGAGACAGATACCTGGTGTCAAGGCCATGGCCTGGAGCTCAATGCCAAAAAGTGTATTGTCATCCCCTTGGGTAAAAATTCTGTACCCGTGAGCTACCACATAGCTGGTAGTCTACTTAATGCCAAAAATGTGATGAGACCTTGGGACACAGGTGGACAGTAGTCTCTCCTTTGATAATCACATCGCCACAGTGGTCAGGAAATCCTTCTACATGGCTCATCTCATCACAAAAGGATTCTCATCCAGGAAAAAAGAGGTCATTGTTCCCCTCTACTCATCACACCCATTATAGAGTACGGTGCCCCTTTTGGTATGTGCCTCATGGGACATCTGCAGCAGCTGGAAGGACCACAGAAGTGCCTCACAGGGAGGATTACTGGCCTCAAACAGATGCCCTATGCGGACCGTCTCAAGAGGCTACAGCTTTACTCCGTCGCATGTCGCCTACTCAGGGGCGATCTCTGCCTGACATACAAAGCTATGTCAAACCCAGAGCTGTTGGACATGCTCCACTTAAAGAGGTCCCAATCCCTCTGAGCTACACGCTCTAGGGACCTGAGCCTTGTCGCCACGGTGAACAGAGCATGCTGGAGGGATAGATTCCTGTCCTGGAGACTTCCCATGCTTTGGAGCGGATTACCTATCTATGTCAGTCGGAGCTCCTCATTGGCACTCTTCAAGAAAAATATTGATGATTGGATGGGAAATGGGAAATTCGCCCCAGGGATCACTTCTGTGGCTCTGCTTGACAGGGGCACAGGAAAATAATTTTCTTAGGTGGCGAAAGCCAGGGTACATTTTTTGGCTAGGCTTATATAGGCCCTAGGGCCAATAGCCTAGTACCCGTAACCTACCTATGAACCTATAATGTTGGCTTATTTTAGTATTGTTGTGAGTGCTATGTTGAGGTTTGTTAGTTTTGCATTTTATTTATATTTATTTATATTTTAGTTATGTTTTTAAGTTAATACAGTTTTATACAATGTTGATTTTTAGATTCCTGGTCCATTTTGCAGGTAATGCACTTTCCCAGTAATAGTTATGATTTTCTTTCACTTAATTTTTATTACTTTATTTTAACTTTTTCTGTTATAATTTTGTTAAAAGTCTAGATTATGATTAATGTGAATGCTGTTTTTTTTTTTTTTAGTTAGACAGTGTATATTTTATGTGTGTGGAGTGGGCAGAGCTCTTTTTTATTGCTGAGTTGCAGAGAGCTGTTGCATGGTCAGAATGTTGGGGTGTAATTGATGTTCACAGAGTGGTGATACATGATTGGTGATGCATGTTCGCTGATGTTCACTTAATGGTGATACATGATCGGTGATGCTCACAGCATGGTGATATATGATTGGTGATACATGATTGGTGATGCTCGCAGAGTGCTGATACGTGATTGGTGATGCTCGCAGAATGGCAGTACTTGATTGGTGATGCTCATAGAGTGGTGATGCATGATTGGTGATGCTCACAGAGTGATGTGCATAACATGGTCATAAATAAAACTGTTTACTATATATGCATTTTGACTAGTAAATACTTTTGTCACAATGTCATTGCACATTGTTAGGATAAAGGTTGTGATAAATCATGTGCCTGAACTGAACTGTACATATCTTTTGTTACCATCACTTCATCGACATCTTACAGGTGTCAGTCTACCTTTGTCATCAGTTAAGAATTCCTTCCTGTTCATAATAAGAAAGGTAGAAAACAGACACTTCACACACTGCACACAAATAGACACACACAAACTTCTCAAAACAATGCTGCCTACCTTAATCAATCCACTAGAAATGACATTAATTAAAATAAATACACAAATTAATTTGATAAACCATAATCCACAACAAGCTAATTGGAAAATGAAATTGCTGACAAAACAGTCCTGAATCTAAAAATCTGCACCAAGAATTAAAAACTAGCAAAACACACAGTTGACCTTGAAAACAGACTTTTCTTAATGTAATCATTGCTGTACTACAGCACTGTCAATTAAAGAAAATCAAATAATTTGTCAAAACTACAGATGACACATCTCTTGTGGCCTCCCATTCATAAAAACATACAAAATATGTAAATCTGTATTCAGTGCACAGCTTATGCAATTACCTGCATTAAAATTAATGGAAACAGTAATTCAGCTAAAAAAAATGAACTGGGGAAACACAGATAGATGGAATTCATAGGATTCTGGATTGTGTGATGTTTTTACTGCAGTATGAAAATAGTAATTCGCATTCTGTACCCCAATTCCATATGAGCAGCTCCCCCAAAAATAACACGTTCCACTTAAATCAACCCCCTAGATACAAATATGCTCATATTAGAATAAAAAAAAAATGAAAGAATAAACAGCTGAAGAAAATGCAGACTGTAGCTAACCAATCAGAAAACAGCATTGCTAGCAAAAGCAGGCTTGGTTTTGACTATCTAAACTGACTAGAAATAAACTGAGTAACTAAACTTTAAAACTAACAAATTCTAACATAATTCTCCTTAAACTACTGAAATATGTCAGGTAAATGAAGTGCCATTATAAAAATATCATAGTTTACCTTAGAACTGGAATACAGAGCCTGTGACACACCTGTAAACATAGTAACCTCTTCAAACTGCACAAAGTCCTACTCAGCGGAAACTTGGCCTGTTATTCTGGCTGTTGTAATCAATGGGAAATCTGCTGTGTCGTAAATGCAGGAAAAATGGATAAGTGAAACAGATGTGGTCTGGTTTATATGGCAAATGAAATATCTTGTAATGTAGAATTAGATAGCTCGTTTTATGTGTGTGTGTGTGTGTGTGTGTGTGTGTGTGTATATGTACATACACATACAAACACTTCTTTGCTGAGGGTTACAGTAGATAAAATCTTACCATTCCCTTTAAACGTTTTGGGGAGAGTAACAAGAATGAGCAACGCACCACCTTCAAAACAGATCCAGAAGATTAATGCTTACTTTATTGTACAGATTCAGATAGAAATGAAACTGCTTCAGAACTTAATACATACTGTAGGTTCACAGTTGTATACCATACTAATGACCACTAGTCTCTTAAAAGCAACCCAAATGTGATGCACCAATTTGATTTATAGGGGGTGATTTACTGACTGCCTCTGTCCATCAGAGACATAGAAGCCAGATGAGAGGTGTATTTCCAGTTTGCCCATCCATTAGTCCAAGTTGCTGTTAAATAGGGATAGGGAGGAACTTTGCTTCACATGGATGGGGGAGCCTATTCCAGAGAATGGGAATTCTCTCAGAAACATATCTGTCTTTCCAACGTGTCCTATTTATGTTGCAAGAAAAAATGTATTTATTTTAATCTTGTAATTCTGATGCTGTTTGTTTTTCAGATGTGCAAAAAAAACATCAAAACAGGGTCAAGGGAGGCCTTGTATGCCAGGCAAAGATCACCTTTCAGAAGTGTATATGATACCAAGTAAAGAGTCAGGGCTTTCAGGTGACCAGCTTAAGCCATTGTGTTTATTTCCTGCATTGTTTTTGTAATGAATCTTTGTGGGCATTCCAGTTTTTGCATGGGTGTGGTCAGCTAAATACCAAAGGGGATATTATGCTCTACAATGGGTCTGATGAGGGCCAAGTACAGGGGTATGATGACCTCTCTGGACCTAGATGCCATCCTCCAAGTTGAGCAACATGGAAGGATTTTCTTACTACCTTGGACACATGTTGGTCAAAGGCTGGGTTACTATCTGCATGAGTTCCCAGATCCCTGACTAGTCAGCATGCACAGGTTTTCCCCTCATCCATTGCCTTTTCAAAGAAATCCACCAAATTCAGTAAGGATGACCTTCATTTGACAAAGCCAAACTGGGATGGATCCAGTATCTGGATGTTTCTTATCTGCTTGTTGATAATTTCCATGATAATTCATCCTATGACTTTGAAATAATACTAGTCAGGCTAATGGATCTGTAGTTTCCAGGATCTGATGAAGGTCCTCCCTTATGAAGGGGAATGACTGTCACAGTCCTCCATTCACATGGCACAAAGCCTGTTTTAAGACTATTGTTAAATAATGACTCCAGGGGTGCTGATAAGTCATATTTTAGGCTGCTCAGGAGGTGTCCTGGGATGTTATCAGGGCCCATTGAGGCCATGTTCTTAGGTTTAGTGAATGCAACCAGTACATGCTCCCTAGTTATAGTTGAAGGGGATTTTGTTTGAGGGTATTATTGGGAGTGAGTGGAGGATAAAGTTGGAAATGAATTTATCCACTAACATGTTCGCTTTATTGCCAGGCACGGTGAATGTGGCACCATTAACCACCTGTTCTGCACATTGCTGTGTGCTGCCCTTGAGGTTTCTGACATAGGTGTAGTAGAACTTATGGTTATGTTTCCCTGGGAGGATATCTTAACCTCATTTGGCATTGCCTGATCTAATTAGCCCTTTTAGTTGCCTATTTACTGATAAAGAGTTTTTATCTTTTTGGGAATTACCCTTTTCCTGATTTTTTGCCACATTTTCTTCCTTTTGTTTTATATCATGTTTAATTTGGGATGCCACCAGGGCGGCTTGTTTCTGGGACTAGTTCTGGGCTCACTTCTGCAGCCTCTGTACAGCCATTCACATGATTGTACAGAATTTCTGGGAGCAAATCAGCACAGGCTGGTGTGTTCTTGGGGTTTGGAGGGACATTGAATTTTGACAAATCCTCACTTAATAACAGGTAATTTGCCTTGGAATACTTCCTGTTACTGGTTTTAATGGGGTTATGGAGCTGATTTTGATTTCGGAGACAGCTTTATGATTGAACCTTACCAGGGAGGACAAGACATTGGGGGGGGGGGGGGGCAGCGTTCTCCCATATTTTTGAGCACAAGGTCCAGTATGGTGAAGCCTCTAGTGGGCTCATTCACTATTACATTTACTAAGTCCTGGAATCCCTGTGTCTGTAAATTTGAGGCCATATATGAATTGCAATCTGCGGAGGGGTAATTGAAGTTTCCCATGACTAGGGTGTTAGGTTGAATGGTCAGCATCATGGAGGGTGAACTGTAGCTGTCTAGGATATGGTACAGGATTTTGTCTGTGGTGATCTGCAGCACATCATTATGTGCATTAAAGAAATATTTACATCATGAAATCCTTCACTGAGGGAAAAACTAAAGACCAGCAAGTACACAAATGTGTGTGTATCAAGAAAATGGGGACAAGCTGAGACCTCCAGTTAAGTAGAGACATTTTTTCGTACATTAGAAGGCCAAAGAAGACAGACATGCATTTTACAGCATAAATCCAAGAATGCACAGAGGAAAATTCAAACAGGTGGCAACAAAATGCTTAGAGAATAAAACGGAAACGGAAATCGGTGGGAATTAATGGATAACTTGAATGTAGCAACTGCAACTAAAGAGGAAATGTATACTGTAAAACAACTCGGGAATAAAAAACAAACTAACATCAGACACAAGGCCAGTTCTGTAAGGAAAAAGGAAAACATGAAATATAAACAGTTCTGGTACCACTGCAGATAAATTAGAAGGAAACATAGGCAGTAATAATGAAACTCAGGACTTGGAATAAGAACCAAATGCAAAACATCTGGAAGAGAATTTATATTCTGTGAAATCTGGAAGTCAGATGAGAGAGCAATGAGCACATCCCACAGGATGATTACAGTAAGGAAGGAAACTTAAAAATAATGGGAAAGAAAAACAGCACGGTATTAATACTGCAAAATAAATTACTAAACCAAATAAAAAGTACCTCGAGCAGGAAGTCAGTATTTCAGATGGTTCTGAAAAGATCCTGCTAAATAACTGATAGGCAGTACTGCAGTATCAGTACCGCTTGTGGTGTAGAACGGCCATTGGTCAAAGTACTGAAGCACACGCCAGGGGATCAAAAGAAGGCAGATTTACTTTGTTCATCTCTTCGCAGTGGCTGTGGGGTTTATAATATATAGGAGCAGAGTGTGCTTTGTAGGGGCTTTGCCCAAAGAAAATACTGACTTTGGCAATTTTTTTCCAATTAATTTTTTTTTATCTTTTATGACTCAGTGTTTTGACCATAGACCATGTTAAAGTTATGTACTCACAGTATGCATAACTGCTAAATGACTTGAAAACAGATGGTTATGCTCTCTTTTTTTTTTTCTTCTTTCTAATACGTAATATGCTACCAAAGCTAACACAATAACACAGATAAACTTTTGCTTTTATGGACAACATGGAAAGTATTCAAGAAAAAAATAAAAACATTTTTTGTGTACAGGTTGGCCTGTACTTAAGGCAGGATCTAGAATTCTCACAAACAGCGTTATGAAAGCCCATCATGAAAAAGCTGTCAGATAATTTTGTTTTAGGAGCAGCATAATGCAGACAGGAGGGGGAATATTTAAGGCATAATGCAGACAGGAGGGGGAATATTTAAGGCATAATGCAGACAGGAGGGGGAATATTTAAGGCATAATGCAGACAGGAGGGGGAATATTTAAGTACCATTTGCATTATGCTTCTGTCTTTTGATGAGTCTTAGTAGTATTCGTGCAGTGAGAACGGCGAGGTTACATTACTTACACAACTCGCATAGCCTCTCTCGCAAGCGTGCCCCGTATGGAAGTGAATGTCTCTCATCAGGTCTATGTTCTCCACCAAATGGTCACTGTCTGATGTGTCATGAGGCATGACCACTTTTTACCCCTCGGAGGAGTTAATCAGACAGAAATCTTATCACTGTCACACTCTACAGGCAACTCTGAGTTGTCTGAAATGCTCGTCAGCCTTGGGTCATTGGTGTTGCAGCCAGATGATCTACCCCATTGCTAGTAGGTTGACTTTACAAAAAGTACCTGCATTTGCATTAATTAGTCAAGAATCAAAGAAAAGAAAATACAGTAGGAATATTTATTCAAAACATTCTTAACCACATGCTGAAGTTGTCCCTGACACCTAATTGGACTAGATTGAGTGGGTTATGGAAATAAGAGGGTTTACAAATTCATCAGTTAACGCCAAACATACAGGTAGAGGCATGTATATTAAAAGTGGAATAAAGCAAGTTAGGAGTCAAATTAAAAACTGATGAGGTCAAAAGAAAAAAAGTGGTTGTGTATTGAAATGAGAAAAGGCAGTAACAAATACAAACTTATTGTTATTTCCACCCCAAAGGTATCACTGTACTTACAGATAGTTTTTGACAGTATGCTAGGACATAAACTTTAATCTTAGAGATTTCACCCTGCCTTTGATAACTTGAGACAAGAACCCTACTAAGAACCCTACTAACAGAAATGAATGCATAACCCCAGCCCCTTTTTAGAGTAATTAAATGACATAAACATGATTTAGCTTACGCACAACAGCAACTAAACAAAACGTTAGTTGCCTTGTCTTTCCTGAATGAGGAAACGCATGTCAGTATTGCATGGAAATGAGGACCGCTGCCTTGGATCAGTCTACCATAAGACTGGCCAGTGATGCAAGTCCTAGATTATTAGAAATACACCCAACTACAACATGCACAAGAGAAGCATGCCACTTTGACAGAATAAACCTTCAGAATTAAAACAAGTAGTAAGAAGGCAGACTGGACTCCAGAAGTCATGAAACATTTATGAAGAGGTGAACTATACAGAAATGATAGCAAAAAGAAGGTGTTAATTAAAACGGCAAGAAATAGAAGATACGGGAGTCAGCCTCGCTAACGGAAACCAGAGCAGTTAAAATAAGTATACATTATATAACTCAAGCAATACTTTTTGAGGTATAGGGAGCTGTAGAAAAGTATTAAAAACTTCATAAAAGTGTGAGGTAGAAGCAAATGAAGATGACAAACCATGTAATTTAACCAATACCTAATATATATGCCTGCAAGCCTGTGTCTTGTTTATCTTTGAGGACTATTACACCCTCCTCTTGTTTCAAGCAGTAGATAAATAAATTGCACAAAATTCAGTTAGGCATTAGAAATTGTTACAGAATTGTCTCACTGTTGACTGAATCAACCATTATAGTACCTCTTGTTATATGGAGAATTTCCTACCTTTCAACACCTTTTCTTCATGTAGAACTCTAACTTACGTTAGAAAGCACTCCTTCAGCCATGCCAGTTTGTTACTTTAGCTGAAAATAGACAATAGCATTTTTAGTAATTTAAAAAAATACTGCTTGTCTATTACAGACAGAGCAGCCTTCCCACTAACAGCATTGTCCTTTAAATACGTGCATAGTGACTTCCCCTTTAGTACAGGAGCAAAATGTAGAAAACATTGCCTTACACTGTGAACGTATTCCAGGCACCTGTACCTCAAAATGAACATTTCATCACTGAATGAGCCTTCCCAGAACTTAAGGATCAGTTTTAACAACCAAAATTAGGACTGTTAGCCTTCTGTCCCTTAAATGTTGCTTACATGACTACTTATGATCTCTCCTTGTTCAATTTCCTCTTCCTTTGTTCTTTTAACAAAACTCACGTGAAAGTGTGTGTGTGTGTGTGTGTGTGTGTGTGTGTGTGTGTGTGTGTGTGTGTGTGTGTGTAGGATCATAGGAGGTTACTATGTTAATGGCCTTGGACCCTTACAAGCCTAGCCAAGAGTTTATCCCCAAAAAATAAACCTCAGTCATACCTGTCACCCCTGTCATTGAGGGACACAGGTGGAACCTGTGGGACAAATTTGTAGTTTTCCATCCACTCATCAAGGTTGCACTTGAAGAGGATCAACTAGGTACTCTGTTTGATGTGTATGGGACGTCTATTCCAGAGACGGTGCAGCCTCTGGGAGGCAAACCTGTCTCTCCAACAGGTTTTGTTAATGTTGCATATTAGATTTAGGCCTTTCGAACGGGTAATGTGTGAGGAGTTAGACTTACAGATATGGAGCATCTCTAGAAGGGCAGGGTCCAAGATTGCCTTGTAGGTGAGACACAGATCACCTCTGAACAATCTGTATGATACCGTATAGACTGATAGTAATTTGAGCCTTTCCACATAGGATAGGTGTTGGAGGCCATGGATTCTCTTTGTGAGATATTTCTGTGGCCTTTCCAGCTGGTGCAGGTGTTAGGAGAGGTACATACCAAATGTGGCGTTGTACTCAATTGTTGGCCTAATGAGGGAGAAGTACAGAGAGGTAATAACCTCCTTTTTTTCTGGATGCAATCCCTTTACTTATGAGATGAACCAAGTAAAAAGCTTTTTTGACCACTGCCGCTACATGATGGTCGAATGTAAGATTGTTGTCAATCTGTGTACCCATGTCTCTCACCACAGGTTGTGTGCTTAGGGGGTTGCCGTTGATGTGGTAATCAGTAGGGGCTGTGTTTTTTTTTGAATGGTATGATAATGGATTTTTTTGCATTAAACTTAAGGCTATGACTTTGGCACCAGTCATTTGTTGCTGTGAGACCCTCTTGTAGTATGTTAACACCATATGGGGAGTCAATGACAGCACCCAACTTACAGTCATCTGCAAACTTTGTCAGCCACAGGCCTTTTGTCTTTGCCTGGACCTCTGAGAAGTAGATGCCAAACAGTAGAGGTCTCAGGACAGATCCCTGGGGAACACAAGTAGTGACAGGTCTGCTGTTAGAGGTGGAGACATGCATTTTCACGTTGTAGGTCTTGTCATTGAGCCAGTTGGCCACCCAATTGATGAGATGGGGATTTATGCCAAGTTGTTCATAGGTTCATAGGTTCATTCTAGGCTATCTGCCCTAGGGCATTTATAAGCCTAGCCAGAATATGTTTGGCTTTTGCCACCCATTTTAAATTTATTTTGCTATGCCCTTTTTCGAGGTTAGTATACTGTGCCTCTGTCTAACAGTGACACAGAAGTGATACCCAGGGTAAACCTACGATCTCCCATCCACTCATCAAGATTCCTCTTGAAGAGAGTCAATGAGGGACTCTGCCTAACCTGGACTGGGATTTTATTCCAGAGTGAAGGGAGCCTCTGGGTTATGAATCTGTCCCTCCAGCATGTCCTATTTATTTCAGTGCTGAGGTTCAAGTCTCTCGAGCGTAGCTCGATGGGATTTGATTTTCTGAGGTGCAGCATGTCCATTAATTCCGGGTTGGACATGGCTTTATACGTCAGGCACAGATCGCCTCTGAACAGGCAGTATGCCACTGAGTAGAGCTGGAGTTTCTTTAACCGGGCAGCATATGGCATCTGTTTGAGCCCTTTGATCCTCTTGGTGAGGTACTTTAGGGTCTTTCCAGTTGCTGCAGGTGTCTGGTAAGGTACATCCCAAAGGGGCATTGTACTCAATTATGGGCCTGATGAGGGATGAGTAAAGAGGCACGATGACCTCCCCTGATCTAGATGTGAATCCCTTCATGATTAGGTGGGCTATATAAAATGTTTTTCTAACCACTTTGGCCACGTGGTTGTCAAATGAGAGATTGCTATCAACTTGGGTCCCCAGGTCCCTAATTACTTCTTCTGTACTTAATGGATTACCACCTATGTGGTAATTTGTGGGCACTTTGTTTTTGCCAAAGGGGATGACTATACACTTTTTGGCATTTAGCTTGAGGCCATGGCTCTGGCACCAGTTGTCTGTTTCTATGAGGCCCTTTTGGAGGATGCTTGTGTCGGCTGGAGAGTCGATTATGGCGCCCAGTTTGCAGTCATCTGCGAACTTGGTCAGCCACAGTCCTTCCGTGTTGGCCTGTACCTCCGAGAAATATATACCGAACAAGAGAGGTCCCAGGACTGAGCCTTGTGGGACACCACTTGTAACTGGTTTGGAGTCTGACATGGCTCCAGCAATTCTAACCATGTGGGTTCTGTCCTTGAGCCAGTTTGCAATCCATCTAGTGACATAGGGGTTTATATTTAAGCTGGTGAGCTTATCTATAATGCCCGAGTGGGGTATTGTATCGAAGGCTTTTACGAGGTCCAGGTAGGCTGTGTGGACCACCTTCCCCTCGTCAATGGCCTTGGTGACTGTTTTTCAATGATGCCTGAGTGGGGAATTGTGTCAAAGGCTTTGGCCAAGTCAAGGTAAGCTGTATGTACTGACTTTCCCTTATCCAGGGCCTTGGTGACAGTCTCAAAGAAGACAACTAGGTTAAACAGGCAAGATCTGCCCTTGACAAATCCAAACTGCGTGGGGTCAAGTGCTTGGAGATTGCCTATGTCCTTGTTTATGAGGTCCATAATAATGCGCTCCATAGCTTTACAGATCAAACTTGTCAAGCAAATGGGGCAATAATTTCCAGAGTCAGTAGTGACACCACCTTTGTGCAAGGGGATGACAATGGCAGTTCTCCACTCTGATGAAATGAAGCCTGTACTTAGGCTGTGGTTGAATAGAGTGCTCAATGGGGGGGTGAAGTTTGTGCTGAACAACTAAATCAGCAGGATCAGTATAAGTGGTACCGTTAAGTACTAATTCGGAACAAACCTGTGCTTTGCCATGGAGGCTCCTGTCATACCTGAAGGAGGAAGGCTTTGTGGTTTCCCTTTGTTTTGGAGGCTAGTTTCAATTCATAATTGGCTTTGGAGATTTTCACTAGTGATTTAATTTGCTTGTTGAGGCTAAGGAGGGAGTTTTTCCAGTTGGGAAATTGTGCCTTTTTACCCTTGGACAACAGTTTCTTCCTTCTGTTGTAAAGCCTGTTGATAGAAGATACCCACCAGATAGGTTTGTGTTTTCTCAAATAGCAAGTTTTAGTTCTGTTGGGTATGGCTGAGTCCACACAGTTGTTCAGATGCTTGTATACTGCAGTGGCGTACTCTTCAGCATAGTTGTATGCATCCTATGAAGGGGGGCGGTGGTGTGAAGTTACTGATACCCTCCCTTAGGAGGTTGTAGTCAGCTTTTGAGAAGTGTTTTTTAGCCTGGTTATGGCTGGGGGTGGGTGGTAGGTGGGATAAAAACTTCAAATGAGACAGACCAATGATCTGATCTCACCAAGGAATAACTTACTATGGGAGTGTTACAGTGGTCCTCCATGTTGGTGAGAACCAAGTCCAAAATGTTATCTCCCCTTGTGAGTAATGAGATGAGCTGGTCTAATGCATTAGAAATGATGAAGTCAAGGAATCTTTGGGTGAGTGCATTAGTGCAGGAATAGTTCACCCAGTCTGTGGTGGCATAGTTGAAAATCACCAAGGATCAGGGTGTTGGGGGGGTACCTTGATAGAGTCAAGTAGGTCCGGGTAGGAGGAGTGAGTGTCCTGAGTCATGGGGGGGGGGTCTATAGCTGTCTGTAACTTGATATGTGTCTTGCCAACTGTCAGTTGCATCTGGAGTAGTTCTAGTCCATCATGCTGGCAAACCAGTCTGGAAGAGTGCTTGTCTTTAATAAAGATAGAGACTCCACCACCCTTAGTCTTCCCGGTCTCATTTTGGGGTCGGAATGGATGGAATGAAGTATAGGTTGGTAAGCAGAGGTGCTCTCCTCAGCCTTGAACCAAGTTTCAGTGACTGCACAGATGTCGGCATCTTCCAGTGTGAGGAGAGCCTCCAGTGAGTGCATTTTCAGGTTAAGGCTCCTAGTGTTAAGCAGCATGACCTTCAGTTTGTTTTTTGACAGATCTGTTATGTTGGAAGATTTATCTTTGGGACATTGCGTAAAAAGGTACAATGAGGGAGGCAAGAGCCTTGGACAGAATCCTGAATCCCAGGGGTGACAGGTGGAGGATATCTCTGGCAAAGCATTGAGGCCTGTCAACCGTATCATCCCAGGCAGACAGATACTGGATCCCCTTGGAATGACACCAGAAACAAAGCCAGTTGAAGTCAATTATTTTTTGCTGGTATTGTGGTATCATTCTTGATGAAGGTAGGATGCCACTTAGGGCTAGGGTAATACCTGCCTGGGACACTTACTGCTGAATCATGTCTCTCTTCATGTAGTCCAGGGAGGTACATCTGAATTTATTCACACCAACATGGACAATGACAGAGTCATACTTGTACCTGTTGTGGAGAGACTTAAGTGTGTGTATGATGTGGCAATGACAGAGTCATACTTGTACCTGTTGTGGAGAGACTTAAGTGCGTGCATGATGTGGCAGATTCTGGCATCTGAGAGACAACTGACCATGACCTTCTCCTTGTCGAGGCTGGTGAGGGGGACATTGGTGTGTCTTACAAGTGAGTTGCCAGTGACTAGTATGTTTGGTTTAGTATTTTGCCTTATGGGCTGTGTATGAGACACTAGTGTGTTGTCTGCTGTGTGTGATGTGTTTGATGTTGTGTGTGGAGTGTTTGTGAGTGTGTTTTGGAGGTCTCTGCTGTTTAGGTAAGTTTTTATTGAAGATCTCTGCATAGGTGGCTGTGCGTTATACTTGACTATGTGATGTGGGTGGTGTGGTGTTGGTGCTTTCAGTCTCCTCTTTGTCAGAAATACTGACTGTGCCATGAGAGAGCATGGATTCCAGGTTACTGATATAAATGCATTTTACACAAGTAGAAGAATTATGTGCTAGGAGAAGAGGGCTGCCAGTGATTGTGAGATGATGGGAATTGTGCAGACATAGTGTTCTGAAAACTTGGGCAGACCTTTGGAGAGAGAGTTTTGATAAGGGTTTGTCCACAAGAGTATAGACCAAAAAAAGCTTCTTAAATGTAAAATAACTGGCCTGAAGCCCAAGTGCTAAAACCAAAACGAAGAGGCTTAGAATAACAGACAAATTTAATCAGGCTATTAACAAGCACTAATAAATGCAGCAGAATAAAAGCACTTGAACACTTAAGAGCAAGCAGCAAAGCAAAATAAGATAATAAAGTAGGAAGAACACAATTACAGTAAACACAGCTGAGTAAAGGTAATTTTTTTAAAGTGGAGTGGGAGGAAACAGAAGATAATTCAAGATTTAGAAACTAAGGAGGGTTGGCCTTCTCAAATGCTCTCTCTGTACGCAGTAGAATGAGCTGATGAGATGGGGCTGGGAGGAGTGCCCAAAATCAAAGAAGCAAGGGGGGTACTTCATCCCAAATGATCTCACTGTATTCAGTAGAGTGAGCAAATGAGATGGGCCTGCGAGGAGTGTCCAAAATCAAATTTACAACAGGGGCATGCTATTCTAAAGCCACCAAGTTTAAAAATACGACAACATTTGGGCGGGAGGTTGGGAAAAACAAAGTGCAGACAGAGACCAGCAAAATTCAGTCAAGCAAATAAATAACTGCAGTACAGTTTTGTTAACAAAATGCAGACAGAGAACACCAATATTCAATCAAGCAAATAAATGCAGTACAGTTTTGTTAACAAACTGCAGAGACCAGCAATATTCAATCAAGCAAATAAATAAATGCAGTACAGTTTCTAAATACAGACAAATATATATATATTTATATATATATATATATATATATATATATATATATATATATATATATATATATATATATATAGTGTGTGTATGTACACTGCTGTAGTACATGCTTAACGTACATTTTGTACATCACCAGTAATTAAAATAACAAACTCTGTTAATTCAGCCAAACAACAAATTTACTGTATACTGTTTCATATTGTAGTCAGTTTGTTTTAGAAAATATAATCAGTTATAGTTATTATAATGCATTGTGTTATGCATTATGTTTTTAATGCCCTGGCCAGGGTCATCACTAAACAGTCTTCTATTTCACTTTTCAAGTTATAAAATGGTTGAATAAATGAGTGGATATAAAATGAGAACCTGAATGTTCAAATATTTACTTCATGCGTCAAAAGGATAGAAATCATGCATCACTTTGCTGAATATAAAATGTGAGCCATGCACCTCAAACACTGAAATATTAGAATAATTCACCAAGCATTTTCCCACTGTATTTGGAAGCAGTGAAGAAGAAAAGTTTTACTAGTCTTGTAGAACTGTGTCTGTCAGTTAATCACTACTAAGGCTGTAAGTTTCTTCTGTAGTCCTGGGTTTGATCCCCTCTGTCTCCATTTGCATACTCTAACTGATCAGTTCACTTAACTAATGTTTTTTATTACCTCTGAAAATAGGTCCTTGGGAGAGCATATGCCTAAGTTAAAATGATAAGATCTGATGTTGTGCTTTTCATTTTTCCTTATTGTTGGGTCTTCAGATCCAAACTTGGATCCAGTTCAGCCGCATTCCCAGGACTTTAGTATCCAAGTCTCGAGCTTCTCCCATTCTGCATCATACCTTCCCTAACTCCTGAGTTCTCGCTTGCCGCCATCCAGCACAGAAGTGGTCCATTAGTCTCAAGCATTTTTCCTGTGAGTTGCTGTTTTACTGTGTTCTATCTCATTTCACTTGATTGTTAAAAAAAACTATTAGTTCTTATCTCTTCTCTTGTCTAGCTAACCTTTACCTCCCTTCCCAAGTTAGTTAGTTCGCTGGCATTAGAGTCTTGTTCTTTCCTCCCTACTTTCGCCTTCTTCGGTTTATAGTGCCATTGGCACTTTTTCCTTTTTCTTCCTTTCTATTTTTCCTTGTATAAAAGAATTCTTTGTATCTTATGTCCATAAATAGTGTGTGTGTGTGTGTCATTTAGTTTAACCTTTGTGTGTGAGAGACTAACGTCTTTTCCCTCACAAGGTCAGATAAGCCTACAGGTTTTAAAAGATGCACCTCTTGTGGGCACAAAATTCCAAATTCTGATGTCCACAAGAGGTGTGTCTACTGTCTTGGGCCAGGCCATTTGAACGCCAACTGTGTAGAAGAAATAAACTGATTTTGAGAGGTCTGTTGCCTTCTTCTGGGGATCAAACCCCCTCTATGCCTTCAACCTCAAAAGACCACAAAAAAAGAGCCCACTCAGCTTCCCTGGAGGCTGCATCTTCTCAATCTGAAAAAAGACCAAACTTGTCGGATCCAGCTACTTCGGTTCCGATAAAGACTAAATCATCTTTGGATCCGATAGATACCAGACCAGCAGACAAGTCTGCTCCTCAGATCCGATCGTCCTCAGATCCTAACACTTTGGATTGCAGCTCAGCCTCAGATCTGACAGACATTCTACTGATCCAGAGTTCTTCTTCCCTGATCAGGCATCCCTCGGATCCTAAGCCTTTGGATCCAAGGTGTCAGAGCCATACTTTTGTTCTGAGCAGACCAGCTTGTAGTGCTCCGACCTCTTGGGTCACACCTTTAGTAACTAAGTCTAGACAATCGTCAGCATCCTGTTTGCCTTCTCGGAGCTTTTCCCAATCAGAGGTGGACAGGATGATACAAATTTTTTTCAAAGCTCAGGTATAGATGGGGATTTTGTCATCTCCGTCCCAGCCTGGATCTGTGAGAGGTCCAACATTCTTGCTTCAACATCTTCTTCCAATTCAACCTACTGTTTCAGAATCTCAGGATTTGGTTTTCCTGAGACAGTCTTTACCAGATCCGAGACAACTCCGTCTGTGTCCCAGACCGGCTCTGTTCTGATATCCTCGGATTGGAGTGGGTCCCAGATCCGAGATGTCGATGCCAGATCTAACAGGGTTGGCTCCATCCCTTCCTCTGTGGCCTCAGCCTTTGACAGCCCTGGCCCAGTTCTGTTTGTAGGCTTCGTATATGGGGTGGACTCCACTCTCTCTCCTTTGGTAGCTTCAGCTCAGAAGAAGGAGGGGGGAGTTTCCCCAGGCCTGTCAGCCTTCCATGTAGCAGAGAGAGCTTTCTCTAGACAAAGAGATGTGACTCCTTATCCATCAGACCCTACCCAATCATCATCTCATCTGAGCTTTGAGTCCATCCTGCCATTGTTCAGCCCCCCCAGATAAGCCTCCAGACTTCTTCCCCGCAGGAGGTCCCCCCTTTTTCCGATTCTTCCCCTGAGCAGCCAACAGAGAAGGTTTATCTGAAGACAAAGTGCAAAAGGAGGTACATGGGCTCCCCCATGGAGTCCTTAACCGAGGACACCGATTTTAATGTAGGAGAAGGATCCCCCAATGTTCACCGGACATCCTTTATCTTCTGAGGCAAAAAGGTGGCTATTCCTCCCAAACTCCTCCTTCCAAGGAGTTGGTGTTCCTGGAGGCTTTTGCAGCAGGCCCATCTACATCCTGGGTTACTCCCCCGGTGGGCAAACTCATTGACTTAGTTTCCCGCTGGGCTTGGAAGGATCCGGATATAGTGGAGCCGATCTCTAAGCATCCTGATAAGTTCCTGAGTCCTCCTCCAACCGCTTACATTAGAGCAAGGGTGTCCCAGTTGATGCCACTGTTGTTTCACCAGCCACGAAAAAGGAGCCCGCCAAACAAAGCTTCTCTGTTCATCCCCCAAACAAGGAGTCTCGGGCTTTGGACAGATATGGAAAGTGCATGTATGCCTCGGTCACCTTTGCCCTGAGTGCATTGAACTACTTGGCACACTTTACATGTCTGCAGAGAGATCTGGTCAAGGAGCTAACCAACTCTCTGAAAGAGACTTTGTCGGAGGAGAACCATAAGCATGTTTCTCCCCAGTTGGTGACCCTCTCTTCCCTTGCAAACTCCTCGATGAGACTGACTTTGCACTCTGCGAAAGGCACCTCATGAGCAGCGGGTGCAGGCATAGCCATTAGGAGACATGCCTGGATGTGGCTTTGCAATTTCACGGAACCCTTCAAGGCATCTTTCATTAATGTCCCATTTGATAGTTCCTCCTTGTTTGGAACATCAGTAAAAGAAATAATTGCCCACAGCGGGAATCATGGAAAAACCTCGTCTGCCATAGGGATCAAGTCCCCCCCTTCCAAAGAACCTTTTCAAGAAATCTAAGGGATAGGAAGAAGACTCATGTGTGGATACCTCTTCTGGGGGCAGATGAGAAGGTTTCAGTGGCAGATGCCACCCCAGAGGCAGGGCAGGTCTCCAGAATCTGGACTTCAGTAACCCTTTTCCAATAAGCCCTATCAGCAGTTCTGAAGTGTTGCCTGGCTGCTTGCCTCTGCTGGAAGCAGTCGGGGGACGTCTATCCCTGCACATAGATGCCTTTACAAATATAACAAACAACACTTTAGTGCTAAAAATAATATCCAGAGATTATTATATTCCCTTTTTCCCCATCTCCAAGTCCCAAGGGGGTACTCCCTGATGTGCTACCCAGTCAGAAGGAGTTCGTCATTTGAGAAATTTAAAAACTTTAGAGAAAAGAGTCATCCAAGAGGCCCTGACCAGACAAGTAGGATATGGAATTTATTCTCACTTCTTTTTGGTTCCACCGAAAACAGGAGACCTAAGACCAGTACTGGATCTCAACATCCTCAACTTATATGTCAAGAAGTGGAAGTTTCGAATGGTTACTGTTCAGTCCATTCTGCCACTTTTACGCAAGGACGATTGGATGTGAGCTATAGATTTCCAGGGCATGTAATATCATATCAAAATGAACAAATGCTCATGGAGACTTTTGTGCTTTTAGCATTACCAATTCAGAGTGCTGCCCTTTGGAATCACCACAGCCCCCAGGGTGTTTACCAAATGTATGGTAGTCGCAGTTTACCTGAGGCTAAAAAGATTCCAGGTGTTTCCATATTTACACGATTGACTCCTTACTGCACCGACAAGGCATCAACTGATTCAAGCCAAGCATTACCTGGTACACGTCTTCAATTCCGTGGGTATTTCAGTAAACCTGACAAAGTCAAACCTTACTCCTGTGCAGACTGTGCAGAATCTAGAATTTACAGGAACACAACTGAACACTTCCATTCAGGTAGCTTCATTACCTCTGCATCACACAGTTTCTCTGAGACGGCAAGTCCAGGATTTAATGGATTGCCCATCTCGTCCAGCGCAGTTAGTTTTTAGAGCACTGGGGTCTACGACATAGGCCATCATTCTAATACAAGATACTTTATGCGAGTCCTACAATGGACCCTGGCTGTTCAATGGTCCATTCTTTACCAGCCCCTATCTGCTCCTATCAGACTAACTCCAGTCTGCAGAAGCTATTTCCTGTGGTGTATACAGTCAAACGACCTATCGCTGGGCAAAATGTCTCCCCCTCCAATAACCACAGTGACCACAGACACTTTCCTATTTGGGTGGGGGGCATTATCAGGGAAAGATGGTCGAAGGCTCGTGGTCCCAGCGTGAGACCAAGCTGCATATCAGTGTTGTAAAGATGGGTGCAGTCCTTCTAATGCTACAAGCCTTTCAGGACCTTCTCCCTCTTGGGAC